>NC_041218.1:8204446-8210311 GCF_002837175.3 Physeter macrocephalus
CGCGGCATGTGGGATCTTCCCGGACCGGGGCACGAACCCGTGTCCCCTGCATCGGCAGGCGTACTCTCAACCACTGCGCCACCAGGGAAGCCCCGTTACCTTATTTTCAAGCTGGTTTTACTTGGTGATTTCCATTCCTCGTAGGCAAGACTGTGCTAATTGACCCAGTAATAAAGCTGATACTGTGTTTAATTCCCCATCTGACCCTTGTGTATATTTTTCAGTTGGTTGGCACCCATAAGGGAAAATGATATAATTATATTGCTGGAATTTTCACACTCCTTTGCCAAACCTACTCAAAGTTACACCACTGACCTTATAACATCTCTTGTGAAATTAAGTGCTTTGTGTACCAATGGTAATCTGTTTGGCAGAAGTATGGTCACTATTTTCTAAATGAACACACACACATTATCCATACGTCCTACTATCTTACAATTTGATTAACATTTTTGTCTACGTAGAAAGAGAAGTTACAGCTATATTTCTTAGAGTCAGAAATATCACAAAAATACTTAAGTATTGATACCATGTTATTTGAAGAGTAATTACAGGTACCCAAGATTTACATAACTTCTTTCTGTTATAATGTATTCTTCTGCTTGGATTGAAATTCCTAATTTGTTTGTTTTAATGTTACAATTTTGATGGGGAGTTTTGTACCATCTAGAAATGAAAGTAGGAAACAAGATCTAGTCTTTATAGCCCACATATTTATCTCTCTGCCTTTATAAATTTATGTTAGGACATCACTCAAGGGGTATTTCTCAGAACACAAGTCCTGCTAGATGCTCAACGAAAAATGTTGGGGCGTTGCATTATATTATATTCCCTTCCTGGAGATTCATAAGGCACGTCAGCCTATCCAGACCTCTTATAAGTCCTAAATAATAAAACCTGTTTAAATTTATTTTACTCAGTTTCCTAAACTTATTTTGACAAAATATCTATTAAAATTCCATGTAAGTAATATTCTGCAGAACATATTTTAGGAAATGCTGTCATAAGATGGTTGTATCAGGCAGCTTAAAAATGGAATGGTTATCCTCCAAATATATGGAGGATATCCATATATCCTCCAAATATCCACCTGTTGTTAGATATGTTTTTCATTTCTGGTCAATAAGAAAATATTTAGTTGGCTCTAAGGGAATCTGAAATCCAAAATATCAAATGGAACAGGAATTCATAAAACAGAAAGGTAAATTGAGACATTGTTACAAGGGAAGATTAAAGACTAAATCCATTCAATATAATACGTAATAATACATGATCATGACTAAGCATAGGAGTCTCTTTGAGATAATTTCTTACAAAAGTAATTACGGAGATGAAATCAGGGGGAGACTTGCACTCCTCCAACTAGAACTGTAAACAGGAGGATATGATTTGTAACTTAAAAGCAAGTAACAACCGAGCATCAGGGCAGAACCAAGTGAGAGCTGGTTAAATTGGGCAGACACTCAATTGGCAGCTTAGCCTGGAAATGTAAATTTCAGGCTATTCCTGGATTCTTTAATCCAACAATATTCAAAAGTATTTCCATGATTTTGATCATTAAGCAACTAGAACATTCAATTGTCTAAGATCCACTCTTTATTAATGATGGTAAAAAAATGAATACGATTAAAAAAGAGAGGTCATAAAAGTCTACCTTGTTCCATGAAACAGCTGGACCAGGAACATTTTTAAAGTGTTAAAGAAATGTGCAGCAGGAGGGCGTCAGCACAAAGCTTTTACAAACTAATCATCTTCGCTCCAGTCACCCCGTGAACCCCCTTCAGCTCCTCTGTACATCGTTGCCCAGCTGTGCTCATTTATAGAGAAATGTGCTTTTTTAAAATCATCTATGGCTTTATGTATATTCAACTGTTGGTTATCTACCTGAGAGTCTTCCTCGTTATGGACAATTCACAAAACATTTTAAAATCCTGGACCAGCTTCCTGCTTAACTAACACGCTTTGTAGCCATGTCTTCTACTGCTCCATTTGTGAGTGATTAGAGAATAGACGCTCATTTTAATACCCTTCTAGATAAAATATAATTAGGTAAATAGATCTGTCAAAAATCATATTAAAATTCCAAGCCAAATAGAAATGTCTTTGGAATTATTTGTGCTGAAGTTCCCTTCAATTGTCATTAATAATTAAAACCACCCTTCTTTGTTTATTCTCCCTTTCATTAAAAAATAGGGCCTATTAGAGCAGAGATCACATCTTCTTGTTACATAATAGCACATAAGCTACCCTTGAGAGGTATACACACTGTAGACAGTCAATGGATAATGGATTTGCTAACAAAATATCTTTACAAAATCATTGGACATGGGCATAGGACTCACACAAAGCTCTTATTCTAATGAGGCATCTTGGACTAGCTTATAGTTATAATCATTTCAAAGTCTGTATTTCCTCCCATCCCCAGATCATGGTCACTCACACATAAGGGGTAATCTGTAGGATATTAAGTCAGTGGTGTGAGCCAAATAATAATTTCACTATGGTGTGGATCTAGTTAAATTCTATACCCCAAAATGCTTCAGTTTTAGACAAAACTGCCTATTCTAAGAGGAAAAAGGTATGACTCTGCCTCATTCTTGTGCTTATGTATTTTGAGCCATATAATCACTGTATTCCTCGAATTTCAGCATATTCGTGTTAAAAGGAACACTAAATGAAATCCTCAGTTCAATTTCCTTATTTTACAGCTTTAAAAATCAGTGCAAAAGAGGTTACTGACTATCCCATCATACAACTGGTTAAGAATAGAGCCATGACAAGAGCCCAGATGTTTTCCCTAGTATTCCGTAACCAAGTCACTGAACCAAGCTGAAAGATGCCCAGGAGAGAATGATTTGTGAGGACACTCACCATAGGTTTAGCATTATGAAGTATTGCTCCATGAAGACCAAGGTAGAGAACTTCTAGTTTAAAATGAGAGAGTAAAGACCTCTGCTTCTCCTTGCCCCCTGAAGCCAACCAAATCTAAGAAAGAAGGTTAGAAATTTAAAAAGAAACACGATAAAATATTCACTTAATGCAATGAGAGTAGTAAAACAAAACAGAGGAACATAAAAGACATGAGATACAGAAAAAAAAGTAAAATGGCAGACATAAACTCAACTATATCAATAATAATATAAAATGTGAATGGATAAATAACCCAAAAGGCAGAAATTGTCAGACTGGATAAAAAGCAAGATCCAACAATATGCTATCTACAGGAGATATACTTTAGATTCAAAAATACAAACAGGTTGTAAGTAACAGGATGAAAAAGATATATCATGTAAACAGTAGCTTAAGACACTGAGAAAAGAAAAGCAAACTAAGCCTAGAGCAAGAATAAGAAAGGAAATAATAAAGATTATAGTGGAGATAAACAAAATAGAAAAAAAAAAAGAAACAGTGAAACCAAAAGTTGTTTCTTTGAAAAGATCAATAAAACTGACAAACCCTTAACTAGGCTGATCCAAGAAAAGAACGAATATATTCAAATTACTAAAACCAGAAATGAAATATGGGACATTACTACTGACCTTACAGAAATAAAAAGGATTATAAGGGAACACTGGACAACTATATGCCAACAAATTAAACAATTAAGATGCAATGGATGAGTTCTTAGAAAGACACAAACTACCAAAACTGACTCAAAAAGAAATAAAATACAACAAATAAGGACTAATAATTTTTTTTAAAAACTATCCCCAAAGAAAAGTCCAAGCCCAGGTGGATTCACTGGTGAATTTTACAAAACACTTAAAGAATAATTAATAACAATTCTTCACAACCTCTTCCATAAAATAGAAGTGGAGGAAACACTTCCTAATTAATTGTAGGAGGCTAGTATTACCCTCATACCAAAACCAGAAAAAGACATCACAAGGAAGAAACCCCACAGATCTAGATCTCTTCTGAATAAGATGCAAAAACCTTCAATGACATGCTAGCAAATCAAATCTAGGAATATATCAAAAAGATCATACACTATGAATAAGGGGCTTACAAGTTTGGTTTAACATCTGAAAATCAATGAATTTAATACACATATCAATAGAATAGGACCCAAACTACATGTCCACCTCAATAAATGCAGGATAAGCATTTGATAAAATTCAACTCCCTTTTGTGATAAAACACTCAACAAACCAGGAATAAGGGAATTTATTCAAACTGATAAAGGGCATCAAAGAAATAGCCACAGCTAACATCATACTTAATTGTGAAAGACTAGATACTTTCTCCCTAAAATCAGGAACAAAACAAGTATGTTTGCTCTTGCCACCTGGATTTAACATTTTACAGGAGGTTTTCACCATGGCACAGTTATGGTCAATTGATGTTCAACCAGGGTGCCAAACAATTTAATGGGGAAAAGAAAAGTCTTTTCAATAAATGAAGCTGGGACAAATGGATATCCACACGCAAAAGAATAACATTGGACCCCTACCTCATGCTCTATATAAAAATTAATTCGAGTATGTCAAAGATATAAATGTAACAGCTAAAATTATTAAATTTTTAAAAGAAAATATAGACATAAATCTTCATGACTTTGGATTAGGCAATGGTTTCTTAGATGTGACACTTAAGCCATAAGCAATAAAGTAAAAAATAGATAAATTAGACACCATTAAAATTTTAAAACTTTTGTTTTTCAAAATATACCATTAAGAATGTGAAACAACAACCCACAGAAAGGGAGAAATTTTTGAAAACCATAAAGCTGATAAAGGGCTTGTATCTAGGCTACATAAACAACTTTTATAACTTAGTAATAAAAAGAAAAATAACCCAATTTTTAAAATGGGCAAAGGACCAGAACAGAAATTTTTCCAAATAAGATACACAAATGGACAATAAGTATCTGAAGAGATGCTCAACATCATTAGTCATCAGGGAAGTGAAAGTCAAAACTACAAATACAACTTCACATCCACTAGGAAGGCTATAATTAAAAAAAAACAGACATTAGCAAGTGTTGGCAAGGATGTGAAGAAACTGGAACTTTCATGTAATGTTAGTGGGGATGTAAATTTGTGCAGCCACTTTGGAAAACAGTCTGGCAGTTCCTCAAAGGTTAAACATAGAATTACAATATGACCCAGCAATTTAACTTCTTGGAATATATCCAAGAAAACTGAAAACATACATCCACAGAAATACTTGTACACAAATGTTCACAGCAGCATTTTTAACAAGAGCCAAAAAGTGAAAACAATCCAATTGTTCATCAACTGATGAATTAAATAAAATGCGGTATATTCATGCAATGGTATATTATTCAGCAATAAAAAGAAAAATTTCTGACATATATTACAATATGGTTGAACTTTGAAAACATTATGCTAAGTGAAAGAGGTCAAATGCAAAAGACCACATATCGTGTGATTCCATTTATATGCATGTCTAGGACAGGTTTGTCCGTAGAGACAGAAAGAATTTAGTGGTTACTTAGGGCTGGAGAATTGCGGGGAAATAGTGACTAATGGGTATGGAGTTTCTTTTTGTGTTGATAAAAATGTTTTAAAGTTGAATGTGATGATGATTGGACAACTCTATGAATATACTATAATAAAACCCATTAAATCATATAATTTAAAATGGTGAACTGTACAGAATGTAGATTATGTCTCAATACAGCTGTTATATAAAAAAGAAACCCCATCTTTAATAACATTTGGGAATGACTGAAGAACATACCACAGCATATGAAGAAAAGGACTCTGAGGCTTCCCTGGTGGCGCAGTGGTTGAGAGTCCGCCTGCCAATGCAGGAGACACGGGTTCGAGCCCCGGTCCGGGAGGATACTACATGCCGCGGAGCAGCTGGGCCCGTGAGCCATGGCCGCTGAGCCTGCGC
>NC_041218.1:8210413-8238799 GCF_002837175.3 Physeter macrocephalus
AAAAAAAAAAAAAAAAAAAAAAAGAAAAGAAAAGAAAAGAAAAGGACTCTGTGAGCAGGGCAGGCAGTTGAGGGACACAGAGAGAGGATTACAGACACTGCAGATCTTAGGTAGAGATAGTAGGGCAAATGATACTTCTACTTAGGTGGCATCCGAAGGGGAAAAAACAGGAAAACCCAGCTTGGAACAACAAGGTCTAGTTCTGTGGTCTGTGGACCGAGCCTCCCTGCGCTCAGTGTGACACAAAGCGTGGCAGGGAAGAGAAGGCTGAGTGAGGAAACAATAACCATGGCATGTTTTCTGAAGCCAGACTGTCCATGTGGCCAAGTGGAGGAGAACCTGTGTATGACACACGTTCCTGAAATTACCTTTCTGCCAACTGAAGACAAGTCAAAGCTCAAGCACCACAAAAGAAACTCGTCCTGAGTATCTTACACACCAGCCAAGAGCAGATTCACTGTGTGGGGCAGAGACGCATGAGGACACAGAAGACATTAGAACAAACTGCAAACTGTGTCGTCCTGACCCTTGTTCCTTCCCCACTCTCTCTTTGTGCAAATGGCTAGAAAAGGAAAAGTTCTTGTCTGTAATGATGAGTAAACACCAAAAAGGAAGAACATGCGACTTATGCAAGGATACTGCCTAAATTTAAAAAAAAAAAAAAGAAGAGAAAAATGCAACAAACAGAAAGCCAGAGAAAGAAGAACATATATCAGATAAAAAGTACCACAGAGCAGATAAAATGTACATCACATGCCCTCTAAGTAACAAGAGCCCAAAGAAAGAACAAAAGGATAGAAGTACTCTGTAAGATGTGTTAAAACAATAGAAGTAGCTGAAAAGTGAGCTGATAGATCTGGGAAAGCAGTGGAAGGGAAAAACAAAATCATCACATAAGTGAAAGTCACATAAAAGTCAGCACAAAGAAAAATAGGCTTTACTGAGACTATAATCAGAGGCGTGTAGGACTAACTTGAGAAAAATGAACAAAATAAAATTGAAAAGGACAAAAAGTTGCTTAACATTCGTAAAATAATAATGATAATGAAAGACAAAAAATACAACTGGAAATTATAGATGTCATTAAAAAATTAATAATATAATAACAAGGTATCTTTAAAAAGGGAAAATTAATTCTACAGAAAGTATAAAATTTCAGTGACTCCTTGTAGAAATTGACTACAAATGAGAATATTGTAGTGAATTTATTGAAAAACAATAGTAAAGAATTCTATAGGTATCCAGACAAAAGAAAAGGAAATCAGGGTGGCCTTAATTCTCTTAGTTGTAATGATCGGTACCAAGAGAAAGTAGAACTGTGTCTGCAAAATCCTCAGGGAAAGAAGGTATGACTTGATAATTTTCATACGTAGAAAACCTGCTATAGAGATGGTGATATATATTTTCAATAAACAGAATCTCTGGGACTTTAATTCTCATGAGCATTTTAAAAAAAATGATTAAATAAGAAATTTCCAGTAACCAAGAGATGGAAAAGGTAGCTGCGGTAAAAGAAAGAGTGGAGAACACAGAATCCAAGCAAATGCAGAACTATTTCTAAACAACTGGGAGACTCAAGTTATAGAATGGAATGTAAGTAATATTAATTATAACAACATGTAAATAATAATATGACCAGCATAGTTTGAGGGGTGGAGTGGAGTAGAGAAAGTGGGAGGTAATGCAATAGATTAGATTTCCTTATATCAGGGACGTGTGTCAACTGAGAATGTTTACAGTTTAACAATCAAATTATTGATAAAATGCAAGAAGTGTATTACTATTCTTCATTCAACAACTATTTAATGAACTCTATATGCAGGTACTAAGGATACAGTGGCAAGCAAAGTCAAGCTCCTCCTGATCACACCCTAGTGGGGAAGACAGAAGATAAACAAACAACTTACTCTCACACAGTGATCCATGTGAAGGAAAGAGGATAGGGAGGCAGGGAGTGCCGGGGTGGACCCTGGGCTCCTTTACACAGTGTGGTTGAGTAAGGCTCCTCAAGCCAGGCGGCATTTGAGCAGGAAACGGAATGATGAAGAGACATGGTACTGGAAAATTTGGGGGAAGAGCATTCCAGGTGGAGTAAGGGCAAAGATGAGGACCTGGAAGCTGTAGGTAGATTCACATGTGCGGCTGGACGAGATGGGTGAAGCAGAGTAAGCCCTAGGCAGAGAGGTGGGCAAGAGCTAGAAGGCACAGGGGCTTGCAGACTATGGGTGGACACAAGGTTTCACCCTGAGGGGTATGGGAAGCCAAAAGAGAATTATGAACAGGGGACTGATTGAATCTGTATTTTAGCTACAAAATACTGCGCCACGTAGGCAATAGGAAGGCCAGCTTGGACACAGAAGGACCAGCCAAGAGGCAACTGCAGTGGCGGAGTGAGAGACGATAGTGGTTTGGGATGTGGTGAGAGAAGTTAAGTTTAGGGTCTGTCTTAAAGTTGACAATGACAGGACCTCATTTTTAACTTTAAAATGTATCCTGCTGGGTGATTCATGAGGGTCTGGACGAGATGTGGGGCAAAGTTGCAAGCGAAGAGCCTTCGGAGTTTTTTGCATCCGTGTCTGGGTAGGTGGTGTGTCCTTTCACTGAAACGGCCAAGGCTGGAGAGGGGCAGGTTGTGTCATGCCAAGATTGGGATGTGTATCATACATCTGAAGGGAGGTGTTCACGGCAAGCTGGATATATGAGTTTCGAGCTCAGAGAAGAGAGTGGTATGACAGATACCAATTTGGAAGGCGTTAACATATAGATGGCATTTAAAGCCCTGAAAATGAAGAGATTACCCGCTGGCAATTCACAGTGAAGATCTTCACGTCGTGACTTTTCACAGCAAAGAGCATAAGCATCAAAGAAGCACGGTCTGCAGTGGGAGCCTAGGTCTTTTAACTTCCCTAACCCTTTGTTAGCTTATCTGGTAAGCTAAGTGGAATGTAAGTGGTAAGCAACAACATCTAAGTCTCCCACAGCCTGAAAGGACCATATTAGAATTATCTAATTTCATAGAGGGTGAAGTCAGATATTTTATTTCCTACAGAGTTTGCTTGTTTCCTTTAAGATTTCCAGAAGAATGTAAAATTGATTAGGATAGTTCAGTTTTCATCAAACTTCACAGTTGACAGCAATCTACACTCAAGTAGATGTCTGAAACGCTACACTAAGTTGTGGGTTTCTTAAATATGCAACAAACAATTTAAGATACTGCAAATAACCAGAGAGACAATAATTTCTGTTGCCAATCCTGATGGCAAAGTATTATGAAAATGAAACACAACCTGCTCAGAATACATCCCAAAGTGTATAAAATTCAGTCCGCCTGTCGTGTAAACTCAGTCATTCAGGAGTTAACAAACAGAATGTACTTATGTAAGTGGAGAAAAGTAACTCTGCTTTTCAGTCCTTCCTGAGTCATTCTTTTTGGTTGGAGGAGACCACAACTTACAACTTTTGCTTAAGCAACTTACACCTTTTGCACATTCATTACAACATATGCATTAAATGTTGTTTTAAAATGAGTCCAGTCTAATTTCCTTAAAAAAAAGTGATTATTAACTCTCATTATTGCCTAATGTGGTGGGCTAATTACTTACAACGAAATGAAAAAAAGTCTTACTTAAAGGGATGTTAATAACTAGCTTTCTCAGTAGTGTCTGTGTGTGCATGTGTGTGTGTGTGAAAAGTCTACTATTTTCCAAGCACCTTCAAAAATTACCAGCTCCTCTCCCTGTTTCTGAGAACTACTTCAAATAGGTAAGTATTGTAGCTTTTTGATAAAGTACAGCCCTAGGCTATAACTACACATACAAAAACAGCTAAAAATAATTAATAATTCAAGCCAGTAATTAATTGTTTTAACCATCGGGTGTTAAGTCACTGCTGTGGAATTTCTTCACACAGAATTGATAGCTGGACTTGACTGTGTGCCACCCCTGACTGTTTTTTTTCCATGAAAACGACAGGTACCTAATTGTACCTACAGAACTGTGAAAATTCGGTTGCTCCTCTGGGCATTTCCCGTGAGCTGTACCTGGTGAACGTGAATCATCTGCGTCACACCAAGTGGCCATTCAACCCCTGGGACCACTATTGCCCCACATCCATATGCTCTGCAATCCTGTTTTCATCATTTAATAGGTTAAGTGTCAGTCCCCCCACCCCCCATCCCCCAAGCCCGACTTCGTCCTCTGTGACACCGTCATCCTGATCACTTGCTCTGCTCTTTCCTTCCCCGAACTCATCCACCTGCCCGCTCACCCCTGAAACCCTTCCACTGTGGTTCCTAGAATCCATAAAGCTCCCTGAAGTCCCCTTCCGGCTCTGTGCCCGACCTGTACACCCCAGGCCCCCGCACCCCCCGCACCCCTCAAGGCGTGACTGCTTCTCCCTCCCGTCCCCGGTGACCCACGTTTGTTGGTGGGACTGAGGCCAGACTTTCCATTGCTTCCACGTCCTTAGGCCGGACTCCTCACATATTGTACAACCTGCCCTTACGATGCTCGTGCCGTCTAGCGTATGACCCTCTCTGCTCTCTCCTTGCTGTCATCCTGACCTCTCCCACCTCCTCCTCACTGACTGAAGTCTCTGGGTCTGGACTGGAGCTGTCCATCTTAGAGTACACAGGCCACTCATCTAAAAATACAGTTTCTAATAATTTCCCTCCTTGTTTTCAACAGTCTTTCCCTGTCCATTTCAGCCACTTAATCCAGCTTACATCTTTACATCCTTACTACATCTCATTGACTTTGCATTTTCTCCAACTCCAAAACCTGGAATTCAAGCATCTCCAACTCTTATCACAGCCTCCTAGTTTCCAGCATGTTTGCTCATTTACCCTGTAGCTGCTGGGTCCATTTTTCTACTCCCCAGTTTCTACTCCTTCAGCCTACTTTGTTCTGGCTTTCTCTCCTTTTATGCCACCTAAGCAGATTTTAGGGCACCGTGTCGCTCCATGCCACTGAGTTTACTGGATCCTTTGAGTTCTCATGTCATTTGATCTCTCAACATCTGGCTTTTTCTTCCTGAAGCACCAGTATCTCTTGGTTCTACTCACTCCAGAGGCTCCTGACTTTCCTTTTACTACTCGTCTGTTGAAATATGTTCCTTAGTCTAGGAATTCAATGTTGGGGTGTCTCAAAGATGATTTTGAGGTACTCTTCTCATTCGATTTTCCCTGCCTAGGTGACAGCTCACCCCATCCTGAGCTCTGTCAACCATAAACAGATGGCCCCAGAAATGTGCACATCTCGCCAAGACCTGTCTCTGAGCTCCAGACAGAAGGATACAATTGCCTCCTTGCTCTCTGCATCGCGGTGTCTCAAAGCCACATTCAACTCAACAGTTTCAAATACAAAAATCATGGTTCTACCTCACAAAACTGGTCCCCTTTCAGCATTCTTACTCTTGTTTATGTAAGCAAGAAGCCAGGACTCACTCCTGGTGACTCTCCTATCCTAATTCCCATGCCCACATGGTCACAATATCCTGTCCATTTCACCTACCAAATACCTGCTGAAGGTGAGGGTGTCCGTCAATACCATCATCGCCACTGCAGCGTGAGCCACGGTCATTTCTCAGCTGGACTTCTGCCAATCACTCACGCCTGACTTTATCTGGTTTTCAATGCTGCTGTGGGCATAATTTTTTTAAATATAAATCTGATCCTGCCATATGTCTTCTGGAAACACTTCAATGGTTTCCTGCCTTCTTCACATAAAGACGCTTTTCCATCTGTCATCTCAATTCCCACTCCGCTCACCCTAAATCTTTGCACTCCAACCACACTCAAGTTTCCGTTTTTTGGAGGGAGGGTTTCTTGACTACATACACTGCCTTACGCCTCTGGGCCTCTGGACCTGCTGTTCCTTTGCCTGGAATGTTCCCTTCCCTCTTCACCAAGTTAACGCCTATACAACATCAGATCCCAGCTCAAACGTCACCTCTGCAGGGTGAGCTTCATTGACTGACCCCATTTAACAACCCCATGAGCTTAAATTCACCTTTTATACCTCCTCATAGCACTGATCCTAGTTTATTTTATATTGTTGTCCAAATCGTGGTTTACATTTAATCATACACTTGTTTGATGAATCTCTCCCTTCCCTAGACTGTAAGCTCCACAGAGCAGGGCCAGAGTCTCTTTCAATTCCCGATAGTATCTGCAGTGCCCAGACAATGCCTAGCACTGCAGGTGGTCAATAAATATCTACAGCATCAATGGGTGAAGATATGAATGACTTATGTGGCTATGCAAAATATAAGGGCAAGTCCGAGCTCCTTGGAGAAGCTGTAGATGACTGCATAAACACAGCAGTGATACCAAACCATCTTATATGAAAACTTAAAGGTCATCTTCTCCCCATAACCCATAATAGAATCAGAGATCACAACTTCAAACATTGTTTTCAGCTTATAGAGAGATACGGATACAATTTTCCTTTGTACCTTAACTTTGTCTCTTTGTTTGGTTTTATTGTGATAAATGATAACTGTTATGAGTTGAATTGTGTTTCCCCAAAATTCATGTATTGAAACCCGAACCCCTAATACCTCAGAATGTGACCTTATTTGGAAATAGGTCCAATGTAATTAGCTACATTAAGAGGTCATGAGGGTAGGCTCTAATCCAATACTACTGGTGTCCTTATAAAATGGGGACATTTGGACATAGAGACAAACACTCACACAGGGCGAAGGCCATGTGAACATGAAGGCAAACATCAGAGTGATGTGTCTACAAGCCGAGGACTGCCAGAGATCGCCAGGAACTACCAGAAACTAGGAGAAAGGCCTGGAACAGATTCTCCCTTATGACCTCAGAAGAAACTAACACTGTCAACACCTTGATTTCAGACTTCTAGCCTCCAAGCTCTGAGAGAGTAAGTCTCTGTTATTTAAGTTACCCAAGAAACTAACATAAGTACCAAAAAGGATTTTGACCTCAATATTTCATTTGGAGGGAACTGGACCACTCAGAGGATCAGGTTGTGGTAAATCTTTTAAGTTCTATGAAAGAGTTATTCTTAAATTAAAATCTTAAAATATGCCTGCAAACGCACAAATAACAAACAAATCACACCAAAACAAAACAGTAACAGCAACTAAGCTCTCTGAAAAATCTATAATTTGAAGGAAAAGGAGTTAATATGTATTTCCATGAACTCAATGCTAATTACAAATAATAATAAGGTGGACATAATTTAGATTCAGTATTAATTTACAATATTATGCATTCTTTTCCTGATTATGCCCTAAGGATTTTTCAAATGAAAACTAAATTCCTTCCTTTGATGTTTGCTTGCTTCATGTATTTATTTGGCAAATATTAGGGCGGCTATTAATGTAGTTGGCACTGTATACATCTTAAATATTCAGAGATAGAGAAGATGTTCCTTCTATTTACATGGTACCACAATCCCACCTTGACTAAAAACTATAATATGGACACAATTTAGATTTCAGTATTAATTTATAACATTATGTATTATTTTCTTGATTATACCCGAAGGATTGTTAAGTGAAAACCAAAGATGTTTACCACATATATAGTTATTATACAGCCAGATAGTGGGTACCTGGGAGGGCAGAGGAAAGACTAAAGTGGGTGGGTGGGACAATGGTTAGGAATCAAAGAGGAAGTCACAGAAACAGGCAAAATACAAAAAGAATGCTTCAGCTGTGAGCAATACTTTGCAAATTTGGGGTTAGGACTCTTGCTTTGCTTTTGTATTTTCTGGATCTTCCAAAACTATTTGAACCTAGAAAAGATATTAGGGCTCATTGAACCCAAACTCTTCTTCTTATTTAATTTTGAATTTTCTATTATAAAATATTTTCACTTCAAATTCACTCTCATGGTGAGACAGATGTCCATATCCTTCCAACTGGGTGTTGGACATACACTGACATAAAATCAATATCTTGGTCCTAGTTTGAGACTGTGATTCATAGTCATCCAAATTTGGGTGGAGATTCTATCAGGTACATACAAGCCTGTATCAACTGTGAAGATTCTAAGGATTCTCTTCTGCTTGTGATTTAATCTCAAATCTGGTCTGATTCTGAACAATACACAGAAGGATCCATTCTTCTGGTAGTTCCTCCTCTTAGAAGCCATTTATTAAGGATGGGGACTGGAGATGCTGGAAGGGCTTTCTTCAGGGCACTGCCATCATTGGGGAGTACAGAGATAATCAACTTGGCTATCTCCAAAGATTCTCCCGCCCCAGCATTTCCCAAACCCACCAGCACTACCCAGACCTGGGCCACGTTCATTGCTGCTGGAGGAGCTGGAAGTCCAAGCTCTTCCTCTTGAGGATGAACCAGAGAAGTTAAGTGACTTATTTGCTGTTACCACAAGCAAAACTGACAGATCTGAGTCTTGAGTCCAGATATCCCACTTAGTATCCAGTTTTCTTTTGACAGCAGTGTACTAGTAATACACTGATTTCATTAAGTAAATGAAATTTCAGTAGTTATGGAGATACCCTAAAGAGTTCCTATATTAGAAAAATGACCCAAAGAAAGAAAATATCAGCACTGTTGTACAGAAATATTTTTAAAAAGTATTTTTCATTATTTTCACTCTGGTATCTTGGTGAAAGCAAAGACGAAGTTAACACCTTAGTCACTGAAGCTCAGAGGTCCTTGCTGTTTGGGATGTTCTGTAACCATTTAGGGAGCTATAAGGAGAGAGTTTGCCCCAGAAAGTTATATAATGTGAGCACAGGGATTCTCTCAGCCTCTGTTTCTTCATTTTAAAGCTGGAATAATACCTTCTTTTACAGTATCTGGGAAATTTCAGATACTCATTAAATGGTCTTCCCTCTCTTGGACTAAGCCTTTCACACCCAAAAACAAAAGACTATAAAACACACATCCTGGGATACATGCCCCAAAGCCTCATTATTTAGCAGATCCCACTACTTATAATTCTGTTCTGAGAGTTAGACTTGGAAATCGTATTTGTTCACTAGGAGAAGAGCACAGCAAAGCATCAAAGGGACATTTGCAATGAGCTTAGACAGGTGTTCTCTAAGAAAACTTCAGGTAAACTCAAACTGAGTCATTCACTTGCTGACAGCAGCAATGAATGTATTTTCATGCATCTTATTTTTTTGTCCTGGAGATCATTCAATAATTCACACTGAAACCAGCAATTACTCTTAAGAACTAGCAGATAAGAAACTTGATTTCTAAAGTAAACGGTATTTGGATATTCAGTGGCCAGATGTAGATTTGTACAGGTGGAAAGACTGACTTCAGAAATACTCTCATAATATCAAAACTTTTTTCTAAACATATTAATCTTTAAATAATTTCTGCTGCTTTGTTTAAGTATGCACGTGTATATTAATTAATTAATTGTACATAGTGAAGCAGCTGCTGCCAGTTCTACTAGGACACCTTGCAAACAATTTTGATCTTCTTTTCTGAACAGTGAGGACCCAAACCATGCTTGGAAAGGCAATTTTCCATACTGACATTCTGCTCCTTTGGAAATGTCTGTGTTGTCTCCTTGCCTGTCATTCAGAACAGCCTCAAGATTAGCTGTCTAATCTGTCTCATCCCCTGGCACTTTCATTTACAAATATTTGATGATAAATAAGTGCACATGCCTAAAGACCCCTTGAAAATCTCTTGTAGGAATTATACAAGGTATATAGAAAAATGATCTTGTGGCATAAGGAAATTGGAAAAATAACTACACCTGGAATCACCCTATGTAGTTTCACACTGCATTATGGTGAGATGTGTACTTGTTAACAGGGAATAAATTATGTTTTCAAGGACCCCGCAAATTTCTCAAAGTGTGATGTTTTTCTGTTCATTTTTAACAATTCCCAGGTAAGGAAACCAGTTGAGAAAGGTAGACGTCTGGCGAACTTCTGATGAGTTGCCAGGAGGCAGCGTGTTTTAGGGTTCGTCTAACAGATTTGCCAAAACCTATTATTCTGCTAAAACGTTTGCTATCCTGCCAAAATGTTCTTAGTTTAATTTCAATTAAATACATTAACTTCCCCGAGTCTGGAATTTTCAAAGAATGCTATAGAAATTTAACCACAGGCTTCAGAGTCATAACACATGGCTAGGAGTCCTGATTTAGTCATTTAACAGTTATTTAAGGGTACCTGTCTTCCTCCATTTGGGGACCGTTTTCAAAGAAAAGACTTGAAAAAATGATATTTAGCATTAATCATAATACAAACCACAAACCATCAGACATACTGTAAGGAACTATTATCTGTTTTAGCCCTGTTATTCACAGAGATAGAGATTTTTTTCTCCTACTCTAGGTTTTCCCTTCATTTATATACCCAAATTTATAAACATATGTGACCAACATGAAAATCACCACTGGTCTAAATCACGTGTGACATGCACGCAATATTAATTTTTATCAAAATCTTCTATGCACTTATATTTACTTTCACTCTCAGCTCTTTCCTTCAACCCTTATTTTATTCTCATAAATACTAGGAGGATGGACCCCGGAGGAAAGGCTTAGCGGCACCAACAAAACCAATGCAGCAGGACACACAATGGTTCTGGAAAATTACAGAGGCTATAAGCTTACCTTCTTTCACTGAATTTTTTATTCACTATTATCTGAAGGGTGCATCCTCTTTGAAATGGCTGCATTATTTACAGGAAAAAATGACTGCATGCCAATTTCATAACAAGAAAAGAATAATTCTGGTGATTTTCCTTCTAGCCTTTTTTAAAGCTCTGATTATAAAAGATGGCACAACTCACGAATATATGAAGTTTTAAGAAATTTAATTAAATATCTTATTTATAATAGGGTGTTAAAGAAACTAAAAGTGCTTTGCAAGTGTATCTTTAAGTTTTTGTAATGACTGTATACAATTGGAATCTTGTATAAATGATTTCTCCTTTCCACACATAGAGTAGTATGAGAGGCAAACCACAGGTCTGTTCCAGTAAGGGAATTCTCATGTGTGTTACCAAAAAAAAAATAGGATAGCTATTTCATAATATATTTATCCCTTCTGGAACATTTGCAAATTAAAGCTTAATTGTCCCATCAGGAAACCAGGGCATCTTTCACTGAAACTACAGGTAGTACCTCTAACCTGTCAATGATAAGTAGACTGATAGTCACTTCTTTTCCACACATTTTAGTTCCACAGATAATAGTGCCAGCTTTTCTAGCAGGGCATTAATATCAAATAATTATTCCAGAATATAAATCCCAAGAAACAATTTTATATGTTTCTTGGTTTTAATCATATTTACCCCAAATCATTGTCGGAGAGTTTCAAATACACAAAGACTGCAGCATGATGACAATAAAGTAAACTGTGTTTCCACATTTATTTCTTCAACAAATAACCTATCTTCTCTTCATTCCAAATTGTGACTATCGTATTAGAAAAGATGATAATGCCACTTGTCTCTGTTTAGAAAGCATTGGATAAAGGAACGAATATAATTTTCAGTGGCACAGTAATCAAAAGGTGAAAACATCATTTTTAAAACTAAATATGTAGTTGAGTTTGAGGATAGAATGGGGATTCTATGCTGATGCATGAGTCAAGTGAAAGCATTTCTGAAGTTCCCATTACCTTCAAATTTCTTTAAAATATCTATTCTCATCAAATGGCAAAAGGTCTCCATAAGAGTAAATTGGAACAAAGAAAGAATTTAAAAAAAAATGGATTAAGGTAGAAAGAAAAATATACATGTGTATGTATAAGTAGGCTTTATAATAGAAATGAGATTAGATCTACAAATATTTGAAAGATACATTAGGATGAAGATGTACTATTTAAAACACTGAAGACAGAACAAAGTGATACACTCACAGAAAACTGTAGCAAGTAAATAAAATGCCAATGTATATTAATGCTGTGAGAAAAAGATAGGTTATATGCGTATGTTTATATGCATATGGGCCTAAAATTCCCATCACCACTTTAGGGTAAGTCACAAAAACACTTATAATGCAAATATTAATTGTGAGGGAAAATATATTAGGCCACTATTAATCATTAATGCCTTGGTATGAATGAGATTATCAGTTAGCTTTATTACTGTTACTTACAAAATCTTGAAAAAAAAAAAGGAATTCAATGAAGTAAGCGGGAGAGGATGGAGGGGCAGAGGCCCAGTGCATAAGCTGCTGCCCTGTAGTGCTGCCCAGGTAGGGAACCTGAGGCCAGCCCAGGAGGCAAGGCTGCTGGGAAGCGGGTCCCCAGGATCACTTTGTTCATGGCTATTCCATCCCGACGTGTGCCATTTTGGTGGGGTTGGGGGGCTCTTTGGGAATTTATAAAGACAAACATCTGCCATTCTAAATTATTCTTTAAATCACCAACATTTTCCATACAAAGACCAAGATAACCTTATTTTCTCTCTACTTTAGACATTTCTACTCCAATGTTTAAAATAATATGCTGTGTTATGGGAGTTTATGTGTTTCAGATGTGATGGTTTTTTGACCTAAAGAAGGTAAGTTTTTCTCTTCTCCTCCTTCATAAATTCCCCAAAACACAGAAAGAAAATTTGTATTGGGTTTGACTTGCTATATTCTAATGTATACCAACAACTTAAGCATAGTCCTTACGAAGTAATACTTAAGAACAGTACAGATTACTCTTAACCTGAGAAGTTTAGAATGTGGAGGAATCAAATATGAAATTCAAAAAGTACCCTGTCTTTTTTTAATGACATGTATTTTATTCAGGTATGACCTTTCAAAGAAAGAATAAAAGGTTTAACAAAAAGAGAAAAGACTATTTTAAGTATCAATAAAAAGAGAAAACTCAACATTTAGATTAGAAATAAAACATCATGAGGAAGACTCAGTGAAGGAATAAAAAAGATGATTAAAGAAGAGAAAAAGATCAAGGTAAAAATCCCATTGCTGGGCTTCCCTGGTGGCGCCGTGGTTGGGAGCCCGCCCGCCGGTGCAGGGGACGCGGGTTCGTGCCCCGGTCCGGGAGGGTCCCACATGCCGCGGAGCGGCTGGGCCCGTGAGCCATGGCCGCTGAGCCTGTGCGTCCGGAGCCTGTGCTCCGCAACGGGAGAGGCCACAACAGTGAGAGGCCCGCGTACCGCAAAAAATAAAAAAAAGAAAAAAAAAATTCCATTGCTTAGATGACGACATTAAAAGAAAAAAGCGGTAATTAAGCACATGTCTGTTCTACCTGATCCTAGAACCAAAGGAATTTTTCAAACTTTTAGTTTCATTATCTCTTGAATTTACGGCAGTAGTATTTGTTTCAATAAGGAATAATTTGAAATACCATGCTTAAAGGTATTTCTCCCGGTGCTTTTCTTTCCTGTTTTATAACATTCGTGAACATCTCAGCAGACCAGCGAAAATTGAGGGTCTCAAAGACTGTAACTGACGTTTTCCTGGAGCCAAGACATCAGTCTACACACTTGAATGGGCAGGACCACAAATATGATTTACCTCAGCGCAGCTCCTCACTGAAAACCAGGCCAGGACTTAAGCTAATTGTGAAGTACTAGTTCAGCTTTCCTTTCTTCCCCCACATTCATTATGGTTATCAAAAGCCTTTCTGCTTTACCCCCTTCCTCTTTACAAGACAAGAAAGGAACCAGTCATTTTCACTTGATTGTAACATACTCATTATAATAAATAATGATTCAGTTCTTTGTACTCATACAATGGCAGAATCTTCATGTTGGAATGACCTTTTGAGGTCATCTGTTTTAAATCACTTCCCAAATAGGATTTCTTCTGCATGTGCTGGGGTGATGTCTGGAACATTTCCAGTACTTTTCAATACTTTTTTATACTTTTACTAGGCACATTTTCCAGGGATAGCAACTCTAATTGTTCCTAAACTGAGTCAAAACCAACTTCCTTTCAGGGTGCACCGAGCTTGGTTTTGCACAGGGAACAATGCCAAATAAATCTACTCCCTCATCTTTATTTCAGCCCCTTAAAATTCTGAAAATGGCTTCATATTCCTCAAACTCTTCACTTCCCAAAGTAACAATTCCCCATTCTTTTAACATCCTCTGGATGCTAGTCAATATCACCTCAAAGATGGGATCCAAGAATAGGCAACATACATAATACCATGTATATGTTCTAAAGTGTTGAGTACAGAGGTGCTGAGGTCTCTTCAATTCAAACACTACTCTTCTGTTGATTCAGCCTAGGCTCATAATAGCTTTCTGAGCTACTGGGTCACGCTGTTCTATCAGCACTTTTTAAATGTGTCCAGGAAGCAGGGCTCTGAGGTCATGGGACACTTTCTGGAATACAGTGGAATTCTGAGCAGCATTCATTCTATCTTTTGAACCAGGATCAATTGTACTGGCCAAAAAAATATATATAATTATTTATATATATAATATATATAATTATATAGATACATACAATTATATATATCAATTATAATTTATATAAAATATAAATATATCTATCCCTCCATGTTTCCCAAGGGCAGATTTACTTTTAGAGAATTATGGTCCAGAGTTTTTCCAGTAATATTTTTCCCCTTTCATATCTTTTTATGGGACTAAGAAGATTAATTGGCAAAAAACATAAAATTGTGGAAAAAAATCACTTAAATAACTGCTTGCCCCCTTAAAATACTGTGAAAAGATCACCATCATTAACTTCCAATGGTAAAACTCCTGGTACAGGCTTTGGCAGAATAATTTCCTTGAGAATAAGGTTTGAGAACGCCTGCCTTATACTGATTATATATTCCATAGAGTGGTGTAAGAGGCAGCATAGTAAGTGGGAAAAGTGCTGAGCTTCAACCTGGATGTTGAGTTTAATTCTGCTATATACTGACTCTGTGACCTGTGGAAAGTCACTTAACTCTCTGGCTTGTTTCTGTATCTGTCAAGTAAGGAAATTAGCTTAAATGATTTTAAGGTATATTTCTATCCTAGTCTGCATGGGCTGCCATAACAGAATCCCACAGACTGGGAGCTTAAACAGCAGACATTTATTTGTCATAGTTCTGGAGGCTGGGAAGTCCAAGATCAAGGTGCCAACTGATCTGGTTCCTAACGAAGGCTCTTTTTCTGGCTTGCAGGTGGCCGCCTTCTCACTGTACCCTCACATGGCAGAGAGGGAGAGCTAATTCTCTCCCGTCTCTCCTTATAAGGACACTAAACCAACTGGATCAGGGTCCTACCCTTTTGACCTCATTTAACCTTAACTACCTCCATAAAGGCCATGTTAAGTCCTGTCTGTCCTACTGTATAAGTAATATATTGAACCAAAAAGCAAATTATTATTTTTCTCCCTGAAATTTCTTATTTGTTCCTAAGTGAGCTCATAGTTCAGTATCTGCTATCCATCAGACACTGTCCTAAGTCTGTGAACTTATAATAAACAGAAAATGACAAAAACCCACTTCCACATGGAGCTCATACTCCACTGGGGAGGCAGACAGTGAATGAGGGTCAAATATATAATAGTATATTTTCGTAAATACTGTATTTTAGTAAATACTATTTTTTTTTTTTTTTTTTTTTTGCGGTACGCGGGCCTCTCACTGCTGTGGCCTCTCCCGTTGCGGAGCACAGGCTCCGGACGCACAGGCTCAGCGGCCATGGCTCACGGGCCCAGCCGCTCCGCGGCACGTGGGATCTTCCCGGACCGGGGCACGAACCCGTGTCCCCTGCATCGGCAGGCGGACTCTCAACCACTGCGCCACCAGGGAAGCCCAATACTATATTTTAGTAGAATAGATAGTATTAAGAGTCAAGGCACCAAAGTAAAGCTGAAAGGGGTTCTTAAATATTGGGATGGGGGAGTTGGAACTTTAGAAGTAGAGGAAATGAGAGAAGGAACTATGTTGATATCTGAGAGGAGAATATTCTAAGCAGCAGGAACAGTAGGTTTCAAACCATCTGAGGTAGGAGCATGCTTGATTGTTCAGCGAACAGAAGGAGGTCTATGTGACTGGAACAGATTGAATGATGGCTAGGGTAGTAGATGTTCAAGGGGTTACTGGAACAAAATCAGGAGATTCTGGTTTATCATAAAATAGACTTGTTTTTACTGAGAATAATGGGAAGGCATTAGAGGGTTTATCCTGGAAGAGGGACAGGATCTGACTCATGTTTTAACAAGGTCACTTTTACTGGGGCGTTGAGAATAGTTTGAAGGGGGCGAGGAAGAAGGAGAGGGACCAGTCAGGAGGCTACCACCGTGGTAGAGGTGAGAGACAAGGGCCTGAACCTACGTGGCAGCCATGAAGGTGCCAGGAGGTAGCCAAATTCTCCAAGTAGTTTGAAAATAGAGACAGCAGATATTGCTGTTGTTTTGGACTCTATTTCTGACCAGGCCTAGCAAATTTATCTTTAATTTCAATAATTTTTTCTCACATATTAGTTATAGCTCTCTAGTTTGTGTTTTCAGCATCTATAATACACATGACTTCTATCCTTATCTAAGGGTTCCTACAAAATCTCAAATGGGCTCAGGTCATGAAAAGACCAGCAAAAATGACTGGCATTTTTGAATGCTAATAATTCAATATCCTTTGAGTAACGATTGTACATCCACCAATCGCATTGAGTTCAATTCAGTTCTTTTCATTTTAGTTTGTCGTTGCTATACATCTCCCACGTGTCCCAGGCTCTGTGTGAGGCACAAGGGTGGTGGTAGGGGTGAAGGCATTGACTGATAATTGTCCTAAACAAGTGCTGAAGATCTGGTAGGGGGTGGGCACAATCACAAAGGTGGCGGATGTGGTCTGTAATAACGGCATTTTGGGGAATGGCTTGGAAATGACACTGGAGTCAGATGTGACAATTCTAGCTGACGTGCTAAGGACTGGCTCTATTTATTGTGCAGAGTGAGAGCCGTTGGAGATGACAGGTGGTGGAATGGCAAGGCTGCATCTGTGATGGAGAACGCACCTGCGGCAGCAGCGCAAGGAAGACTTGGAAAGGCTGGTGGCCAGTTAGGTTCCCTTCGCTGCTGCTTAGCTGAGAGGCTACAATGGGGATGAAAGAGGGGACTGGTGTTAGAGATGTCTGAGAGCAAAGCTGGCGGAATCCCAGCTGAATCAGATATGAGGAATTAGATTAAGGTAGGAGTCAATTCAGATGCCCGAAATGGGCAGCTGTGCAACTCGCTAAGTTGAGAAAAAGGGAAGACAAAAAGAAAAACTTGTTTTGTTTCGATTTGAGGAAAAATCATGTCGAGTTAGGGACATCCAGGCCAGAGTCCTGCACTAGTAAAGCCCGGTCCTAATCAGGAGGTCATATTTCTCTTCTGATTCTAAAATTTCAAGATCTTTGGTACTTTCAAATATTGTTGGTAGCAAGAAAAGTGTTGCGATATATTTTAAAAGCATAAAACAACGTATACACATTGACCTAGTTATCTCGCTCCTGAGAATTTATCTAAAAATACAATCTTATAGTTTGTAAATTCCATCCAAGAGGTCTCTCACTGAATTTCCTGTCATTATGAAAAAGTAAAAGTAATTTAAAATTCCCTACAGTGAGGGAATGGAAGATTAATTAGATTACCACCTGAATACACTGTAATTATGCAATTAGAAATATTATGCAAGACGATATTTCAACATGGAAAACTACTGATGCAATTTTAAGGGCATAGAGAAAGGGCATAAAATATATCTAAATCATAAATCTATGCCAATACTAAAGAATCTTTATAAAGTAAAGATTATAAAAGATCGTAAGCACATGAAAATGGGGTTCAGATGGCACCTGGCCTGCAGTTTGGGCCAGACAACTTCAAATTCCCCCTAAAATACCTATAAAGACATAAAGAAAAGTGAAAACTAATGATAGAATTGGAAAGGAGAAATGATCCCCTATATAATGTCAGAATAGAAACAGAATTTCTACTAAATACTATGTCTATGTGGCCTTTATGCCGATGCCAACTAGAAACAAAGCAAACCCAACGGCCGAACAAAACAGAAAGGCACCCGTTCTTTTAACTGTGGCCTCCCTACCTTGGAAAAGTCATCCCTGAACCACAAAGGGCTCTTTCGGCACTGTACTGCATGAGAGTTCTTTGTCAGAGTTATGTAGTATTATTATCTTTATCTCTATGACTTTTCTTTCCATTTTATTTACAGCATCTTTTCATGCACAGAAGTTTGTAAATTTTTTTCTTTATGATTTGTGCTTTCTTGTCTAAAAATATGTTCTGTCTGGTGGTTATTAAGGTATTTTCCTATATTATCTTCTGAAAGCTTTATAGTTTCACCTTTCACATTTAGTTCTGTGATTAACTAGGAATTGCTTTTTATATATGGTGTGATGTAGAAGATTTCAATAATCCCAGAATTATTCCTTAAAAATACAGTATTTTTACTGTAGGTACTCTCTTTCTCTCACTACCTTTGCCATGAATCCAGTAGCCATAACTGCATATGTTGATTTTGGGGTTCTCTATTCCATTCCGTTAACTTATTAGTTTATTCTTATGCCAAAGTTACACTCTCCTTAAGGCTTTTCTTTACAGACAGTCTATACGATGGTACAGCATGTCCTTCTACTTTCTTCTTTCAGAATGTTTTGGCTGCTCTTGGCCCTTTGCTTATGTATTTGAACTTTATAATTATCTATTTATGTATATTTACCAAAGAAAAGCCTGTTGGAGTTTAGATTGCTATTTAATCAACTCTATAGGTCAATTTGACAAGAGTAACATAATTAAACTAATCAGTCTTTTACTCCATGAACATTCTTTATTTATCGCTCGATTTATTTAGATCTTCTTTTATATCCCTCATAAAGTTTTACAATTTTTTCCCCAGGAATACTAACATATCCCTTCCATATGTAGAATTACTTGATAGTTTTGATACTATTGTAAAAGGTATTTTTAAAGATCTCATTTTTATTACACCTCTTTCTAAATCTGTTCTGAGATAGAAAATCAAAGAATTTGGAAAACATAAAAGCTACAAAGCAAAAATGTAAACAGTGTCAGTCCTGCTCTTTATCATCTTGAATGCATATTTTAATTCTGTAATGACATTCTTAGTTTCTTTGGAATCCTTGTTTGTCTTACCCATTCCCCCCCCTTCCTCTTTATTTCTCCATTTCTACTTCCTTCTGTTAGACAGGAAGTAGAGGGGGCTGACGGTGCTGTGCTACAACTTTGGAATAAAACTATTAGCCAGGGAGATGATGGAAGCCATCCTGGTAGTGGTGATACTACAGGCCGTGGACTGTCACAGGTCACCTGTGATCGTCCTGTGACCTAGCATGTAATGGAGACAGTAAGCAAGTTCACCTTGGAGTGGCAGAGCCACACAAGGTGACTATGAGCGGGGAACCGAGCCAGGGGTCATGCCCGTCAATCTGACCTCAGTGAGGGTTTGACTCATGCAGCAAAGGACGGGTGTATAGAGTGTCTCACACACACGCTGACAGTCAACAAATCTTTACAGGTTTCCTCTTTTTAAGGACAAATAAATAGAAAAAAGCCAATACAGAGCCATACTAATAAGATTTAACATTTCCTATGTGCATACTAAATGATTTACCTGTACTAGCTCATTTAATCTTCTCAATGACCTCAGAAATGAATTATGATTATCTCCATTTTACAGTTCAGAGAACCACAGCCCAGAGATATTTTAAACTGTGTGGCCGAGATCATACTGCTCAGGAATGGCAGAGCTGGGATTCAAATCAGACAGCTGTATTCTAGGAAAAGTTCTGGCCTCTGTGCTCTCGTGCTTCTCTGCCCAAAGGAAAACATGCTGTACAACAAAAGGAAAAGAACATCAACCTAAGGGAAACACTTCTAAGAGAGCATGGGAGCCAGAGGGCAGGAGGACAAGCCCTGATGAAATGGACTCAATGCCCATAAAGCAAGAGAGCAGGATGAGATGGCAAAGAAAAAGAGAGGGCATGGGTGGTTTTAAAGAAACTAGAAATATCAGTCCAGAACTAATGTATGCATTTGAGGCAATAAAGAGTAGAGCTAGAAGTTTATATTTTTGCTTTGTAACTTTTTATAGTTTCCAAATTTTCTATAACATACATATATTACCATTATAATCAGAAAACAATAAAATGTCAAATATTTTCCATACTGTTTTCCCCAGTAATTCCACTTCTCTGAATATATTCTAAGGGAATTATTCAAAGAGCTATTTATATGGATATAAGCAATTTATTCCTAAAAAGAAAACTGGAAAAATTCTAAAGATTCAAAAATAAAGGAATGTTTAAGTATATTGTGGTCTATTTATACGACAGAATATTTTATTTATATCAAAACATACGTTTCCAAAGAACACATATCCAAAGAAGCTATCACCATAATAGTAAATAAAAGAGCAGTATGAAAAACATCTTTAGTGTGATTACAGTATGTCACAGTGTGTGTGTGTGCATGTGTGTGCATATATGTGTGTGTGTGCGTGTGTGTGTGTGTGTGTGAGAGAGAGAGAGAGAGAGAGGTGTGTGCAGAGATATGGCTATCTAAAAGATTACTTTGGAATTTACAGGTTTTTTTGGTCTTTCAAAATTTTACACATATAGTATACAGTTAAGTCGTTAAAAATCATTTAAAAAGGATAATAGGTGACTTGTTAGATCAGGAAGGTTATAATGATGTCTCTTTCATTTCTGTTGTTTCCACAATAAATAGGTTTTAAAATATTTTTCTTTATTTCTCATGCTCTCTACATTTAAAAATCTGAGTCCCAAGAATTATTTTAAAATTATTTTTCTAGTTATTTCGTCTTGAAACAACAGGGTATTCACATCACTAGTGTTTTTCTTTCCATGTGACTGTTGTTTTCATCTGTAGCATTGAGGTTCATGGGGTTTTTTTTTAACTTTTTATTTTATACTGGAGTATAGTTGATTAACAACGTTATGATAGTTTCAGGTATACAGCAAAGTGATTCAGTTATACATATACATGTATCTATTCTTTTTCAAATTCTTTTTGGTACATATATACAATGGAATATTACTCAGCCATTAAAAAGAATGAAATAATGCCATTTGCAGCAACATGGATGGACCTAGAGATTATCATACTAAGTGAAGTAAGTCATAAAGAGAAAGACAAATATACGATATCACTTATATGTGGAATCTAAAATATGATACAAATGAACTTATTTACAAAACAGAAACAGACTCACAGACTTAGAGAATGAACTGATCGTTACGGCGGGGGAAGGGTGGGGGGAGAAGGGACAGTTAGGGATTTGGGGATTGACATGTACACGCTGCTATATTTAGAATGGATAACCAACAAGGACCTAGTGTATAGCACAGGGAACTCTGCTCAATATTATGTAACATGGTTTTATCTGTTCCTTTTTCCTTCACTCCTCATATGTGAATACAAAGCCATCCTCATCAGTTTGGCAAGTCTCCTTCTGAAGCCATTTCTTTTCCTCTTCTGAGGGGTTCTTGGTTGTGTTATAGGAACCCAACACTCTGGTAACTTCATTCTATTTTGGGGCCCAACTGTTATTCCCCAAATACTCTGCTTTATTTTTCAAAGTCATGACCTTTAGTAAGAAACCAAGATGACATTCTACCTCTATTTTCTGCTCCTTCAGAATCTCAGGACACTGAAGACAGTGTCCAGCTATTGCTGCTGCTGCTTCTTTCCTTCCTTTCTCCTCTTGCTTCTCCTTCTCCTCCTCTTCGGCATTGTCTTTGTCTTCTCTCTCATTTTTTAAAATCAATGCTTTCTGTGTGAATAAGTGGGTAGAGTGAACTTCCTTCCTTCCTAGCTTCTTTCCTTCCTTTCTGACTTCCTTCCTTTCACTCTTTATTCATGCTTCATTCTCATTCATTCATTTATTCAAACATTATTAACCACTTAACTTATGCTAGGAAATGAGTCAGGCTCTAGGGGAATTAAAGATGAATAGATCTGTTCCTGCAGCCCTGGAGCTGGAGTTATTCACTGCTTATTTAGGAAGGCAGGCATATGGGCAAACCCAGTTACATGTGTACTGTGTTGAAGGATATAGGGGGACAAACATTTAACTCCCCTTGGAGAGGCACAGAGACTTCACAGAACAGCTAACATTTGACTTAAGTCTAGAGGAAGTTCGCCATGAGGACAAAATATGGAGGGTAGGGCATTCCAGGCAGAGGAAACAATCTGTGTAAAAGTGTGAAAAGAAAAAGATTGTGGTCCATTTACAGAAGGATAGGTAGGGCTCCACAGCCTGATTCAACTTGGGTTCAAAGCAGCAAGTGTATAACAATCCTCTCCTCTGTCCCCCATGCCAGTTCTAGTGGTGAGGGTTCACGCGACCACACTCACCGCTCAGCCATTCCCAGACTTAAGCCAGACCTGGTTACTATACTTTGCCTTGTGACCACACCAACGTTGCCCCCCAAGTCACAGCCCTTTTTACATCATGTTCCTCTTCTGCTCTTGGGTTTAGTGGTCCTCTTTCCCACTTTTTGCTTTTAGTGGTTCAAGCTCAAGAAACTGGATGCACCCTTAATTGTGACTCCAAGATCTATGTGTTGATAACCACTATGCAGGCGTACGCTTCCTGCTTGGCTCCTGCTAGTTCTCTGTAGCAGAAATCAAGTACCTTCCCTGGGCCCAGACTAGTGGTGAGGGTCTTAATCTCTGTGGTCAGGACCTTGGTGAAAATGGCATGCTTACTGGGATTACAGTACTCTGTCCTTAGATGGGGTGCTTAGGTAGAAACTTCCAGACCCAAGTAACTGCCTGTCTGGAGATTACCATCTTCCTTCACATGTGATGTCTTGCCTACATAGCAGAACCTCTGGGATAACCCAGTACACTGTACCTAACTGGCATTTAGGGTTGAGATTAACATGGCTCCTGTGTCACTTCTGTCTCCCAAACTTGCTGTGGTACGTGCTAATACCTTGATAATAGGGACAGTCACTTCCTGCCTGCTCCTGGTTTCCTGTGTGTATGAAGTTACTGTAACTTTTTTCTGTCCCCGTATAAATCTATTTAAGGTTCATTTACAAGGTCAGTATCAATTTCTAATCTATACTTTTAGAACTCTGCTTTCCCCTCCCAGATTTATTGAGGTAAAACTGAAAAAACTGTAAGATATTTAAAGTGTACAAGGTGATGATTTGATATACATGCACACATTGTGGAAGGGTTCCTCTCCATTGAGTTAATTAATACATCCATCACCTCCCATGTTTACCTTGTTTCTTTTTTTTTCTTTTTTTGGTGAGAATATTTAAGTTCTTCTCTTAGCAAATTTCAATTATACAATGCAGTGTTTTCAACTACAGTCAGTATGTTATACATTAGACCCACAGATCTTATTCATCTTATAACTAAAAGTTTGTACCCATAGTTTCAATTTCTCCATAGTTCCCCAGCCCCTAGACCCCGGCAACTGTCATTCTACTCTGTTTCTTTTCTTTCTTTCTTTCTTTTTTTTTTTAAAGATGCCACATATAGGTGATACCAGGCAGTATTTGTCTTTCTCTGCCTGGCCATATGCCCTCCAGGTTTATCCATGTTGTCGCAAATGGCAGGATTTCCTTCTTTTTTTAAGGCTGTACACGATATTTCTGTGTGTGTGTGTCTGTGTGTGTGTGTGTGTGTGTGTGTCTGTGTGTATCACATTTTCTTTATCCGTTCACCCGTTGACAGACACTTAGGTTGATTCCGTAACTTGGCTATTGTGAATAACGCTGCTATGAATATGGGAGTGCTGATTTCTCTTTGAGATAATGATTTTGTCCCCTTTGGATATATACCCAGAAATGGGATTGCTGGATCACATGGTAGAACTCTCGTTTCTTTGAAGATGAAATGATATCTGCCCAATATCAATCTTCCAGCCACTCTGCAACTTTCTACAGTATTGAGACTCAGCAAATTTAAGTTATTTAGTAACGGTCACACATGTGAGAGGCAGATCTCCCCTAAAACCCAACACTTGACCTCACACATAGTTACAGCATGCTGATTGATCTAGAAAGCCCCATCACTCATACTCCCAGTGTTAGTCTACTGTTTTATACCTCAGAATTTTTTGCATGTCTTAAGCCTTTCCCAAGTCCAGACTATGTAAGCAAAATGTTAATCAAGCCAAACAATATTAATTATGGCTATCCTATGATGCAAAAACCACCACTAGTCACACATGGCTTCTTCACCTAGAAATATGATTAGTGACCACTACCAGACACTATACGTTAAAATCCAAAGGTGTACTCTCACTTTCTAAATTTTTAATAGCAAAGAATGTTCCTCCATACCACATTACCCCATTGAAAAAATTTACCTGATATCTATTATAGTTCCATTGTAAATAATATCTTTTCAAATATTGGCTTTTTTCTTTGCCAGTATAGCTAATTTAGTTAAACTTCAACAACTCATTAGGGTATACATAATGGTATGTTACAGTATGTTGATAATTTAACAACGGATAACTAATTAGTATTCATTGATATATATTGGCACATTTCATAGAATGACAATTTATGCATATTTTAGAAATTCTTTGTCAAATTTTCAATAACGTGAAATCTTTCAATAAAGACTGGAAACACTTAATTCTTACTCACTAAAAAAAAATCTCCAGTTGATTACCTGGAACAGATGACTGATACAGGAGAAAGGATAAGATACAGCATTTTTGAAACTATATCTACCAAACTGTAAGTATATTAATGCCTTAAACTTTCTGCTCCTTTTGAATTTTATACAACAGAATTAATCCAAGGAATTGAGACCCAGTACAAATAAGCTTAAGGAAAAATAGAGCTTATTGGTTCAAGTACTTGAAAAGTCCAGGGTTAGAATCAGGAATAAGACTGGTAATAAGGACAGAATAAACCAGGAACTCAATAGCTAAGTCTCTCTTCTCTCTCTCCCTCGCTGCTCTTGCTCTTATTGTGGAGTTTTCATTCTTAATGAGAACTTTTGATACATTTACTTTGTAATAAAAGTATCCAAAACCACACTCTGTCCTGTCTTTGGTAAAAAACAAACTTTGGGGGCTTCCCTGGTGGCACAGTGGTTGAGAGTCCGCCTGCCGATGCAGGGGTCACGGGTTCGTGCCCCGGTCCGGGAGGATCCCACATGCCGCGGAGCGGCTGGGCCCGTGAGCCATGGCCGCTGGGCCTGCGCGTCCGGAGCCTGTGCTCCGCAACGGGACAGGCCACGGCAGTGAGAGGCCCGCGTACCAAAAAAACAAAAAACAAAAAAAACCTTTGGTTAATATGAATGATATTGCATTGAAAACATTCGTGTTCCTTAAACATTCTTTGGACATTTTCCTATAGTTTAGCCCAGTCTACATTAAAGACATTCTTCAGAAACTATATATTACTAGGGTGGCCATGGTCCTCTGGATAAGTAAATTTGCCAGATAACTTGAGGGCAATGTCCTAAGGGCAAAAAGTATTTCAACGGCTTTTCCTGACAGTCTTTCAAAAATAATTGTATATTCCTCTGCCTTAAGAGGGCACCCTCAGCACAATTTAACCTTTCTTGCTCACTCAGCATCGTCCTGCACTAACTGTGCTGTAGAGACACAGTGCTGAGTGGGTGTTGGTCTCACCTCTGACCCTAGAGCTTGCTTTCTTTAAAAAGTATCTACAATGAGTTGTCTTTTGGGTCACTTTCTATTTTTTTTTCCCTAAGGTAATGAATAAATGATATTTGATGGCTTCATGTCTGAGATAGCATAACAAAACCAGCTTTATGCAAGGTAACCTGCAGAGTTAAAGGGTGAAAGCACAGCCTCTGCCAAGTGGTAATTTTGACCTTTGAGAGAATTTCTGTCTTACCCTTACTATCATACAAAATACTGAATACATCATTAATACAGTGGAACTTGGGCAACATTTTGTGAACTTATCATCTCTCTTCTATTTTGTCTGCACAGTTATTCAGCAGGTAATGAAGGAGCAATATTACTAGCAATATTAGACAACTAGCAAGTTTTTATGAAGAACTGATTCAATAAGCTAAAAACATTACTGATAATAAAACATTAAATAAATTTCTATAGTTATAAAAACAGGCACCAACTTTTTCAAATTTTGTTTAATTTGCAATCAACTTTATTGAAGTGTAAGTTACATACAGTAATACGCACTAATTTTCAGTGGATAGTTCCATAAATTTTGACAAGTGCATACACCTGTGTAACCACCACCTCAATCAAGAAGAGTAACACTGTCATCACCTCTAAAGCTCCCTGTGCTCCTTTGTGGTCAATTTTCTGTCTACTCCTGGCCCCAGACAACCACTTATCTCCTTTCTATCATTATAAGTTTACCTGTTCTAGAATTTCATATAAATGAAATTATTTAGTATCAACTCTTACTTTTTTGACTTTGGTTTCTTTCACTCATGATGTTTTGGAGATCCACCCATGTTACTATCAGTAGTTCATCACAACCTTTCCTTTTTTTCGGCTAAGTAGTATTCCATTGTATGGCTATATTATATTGACGATCTGTGTATCAATTTACCTGTTGATTTAAACTGAACATTTGGATTATTTCTAAATTGTATTTTTACAATTTATTATGTAGATATATATCTTCATTTCTGGAAGTAGAATTGAAGAATCGTATGTTAATTATGTGTCACTTCTTAAGAACTTGAAAACTGTTTTCCAAAGTGTTTGTAACATTTACATGCAACTATCAACATATAAGAGTTCCATTTGCTCCCCATCCTTGCCAGCACTTGGTGCTATTGATATTCTTATTTTAGGCATTGTTGATATATAGTGGTAGTTCACTGTAGTTTCAATAAACTTTACCCAGCTGACTAATGATGCTGAGCATGTTTTCATACGCCTTTCCTTAATTTTTTACTTTTAAATTCCTCATAGTGGGTTTCCCAATCTTACTGCAATAATCTTAGAGCTAGGAAATTATCTTATGGTAAAGATATTTTAAATGATTACATCAGCTAGAAAATACTATTTTGTCCAATGGTTATTTGATATGTTCACTCATTTTGATTCATTCATTCACTCAGTCATCATGTGACTGTCTGAGTGGGCTCTGTGTAAATGCTGGAGGGACAGAGTGATTATAGCATGAAACACTTTCTTACCAAGTCACTTATACTGTGAACTCTAGATAAATGAAGGACACTTTTGAAATGTAACAGTTGCCAAATATTTTATTTTATGGAAACTCACAGAATATGCACCAAAATAACAGTGGTATAGCCAGAGGTGTGACGTGATCAAGTATGTATTTTTAGAAAACTATTCTTATTCTGTTTAAAACTGTAGTAATTGACTCACTAGTGTACAAGAGGGTAGACTTTACAAGCATAATTAAATCCGACCAGCTTCAACAGCATTATGAAGTTATTAGAATTAAGTTATTAAAAAAAGCCACACAATATGGCCTTTATGCTTATTATTCTAGAGTCTCTAATGCTGTGATTCACTCTGAAGAACCAAACCAAATGGGTCTGTGAACTACATTTGTTCTGACTAACCTCCTGGCTTTCAGTTGGCACTGAGCAGACATGGAGTAACCTCTGATTTTTTTAAAATTAAGAATTAGTCATAAAACACACTCTCAGGTGTTCTGATTTACTCATGGGCTATGTTCAGCGAAACCAGCAGGTTAATTTCCAGACCTACAATACATTTAACTACTGACTTTTCTCGGTGAGTTTTTGTGGCATATTACAAAGATAAGCCAATGTTACATTGATCCATCAATATTTTCCTACACTCCACCTTTTGAATATATGTAAACATTTCTAGGTGCACTTTTAAGGTTAACACAACTTTCTGATTCAAGTGCTCTTTGCCTTTCACTAGAAATAAGAGTGAGCCATACCACAGCTATCTCTGTCAATCTGTGAATCCAGGTGATGGTGGAGAAGATAAAAGTAGGGAAGATTAGAAATGCCTAAAAGAGTAAACTTAGATGTTTGGATGTGCTCTCACCTATAAGATTTGGAGCAAAAGTAGACATGCGGTCCCCAAGTGCTGGAGACTTTCAACAGGAGTGACAGGATAACCAAACACAGTGTCCAGAGGGGCACCCGGAAGGTTGGGAACACCAACCCACAGCAATGCAAGAACCCTACAGAGTAAGAGGCTGAGGGCTGGCAGCTGTGACCTGTGGTGCAGGGTAAGGCAACAAGTACCTATGAGAATGACCTCTAGCAAGACAGGGCTCTGCTTCTGGAGTAAATGAGGTAGAGCCTGAGAACCAGCATGAAAGCTAAGAACACAGTTCATGAAGAAGTCCATGTATCAATATAAGGAGCGGTCACAGAGAGATGGCAGGTCTGGAAAGAAAGAGACAGCAAGAAAGAGAGGAAAGAAAGAAGGAAGGAAGGAAGGAGGGAAGGAAGGAGGGAAGGAAGGCACGAAGGAAGGAGGGAAGGAAGGAGGGAAGGAAGGAAGGAAGGAGGGAAGG
>NC_041218.1:8238986-8252198 GCF_002837175.3 Physeter macrocephalus
AGGGAGGAAGGAAGGAAGGAGGGAAGGAAGGAAGGAGGAAAAGAGGGAAGGAAGGAAGGAAGGAAGGAGGGAAGGAAGGGGAAAAAGAAAAGAGAAGAAGGAAGGGAGGAAGGAAGGAAATGGTAACTGTGAGGTGGTGCATATGTTAATTACTTGATTGTGGTGATTATTTCACAATGTGTATGTACAGCAAATCACCAAGTTGTACACCTTAAATATATACATTTTTGGGGATAAATCATACTTCAATAAAGCTAGGAAAACTGTCTGAATAAATAAAAAGAATTTAAATGTGAATATGGATATAAGCCAAAGTGTTAACAGTGATTATCTCTGGGTAACAGAACTATAGTTGAGTTTTCTTCTGGTTTAGCTATGTCTTTTATTTTTAAAAAATCGACATAAATCACTTTAAAAATTTTAAAAGGCAAGAACCCACTTAGGATCCTTTCATTTTGACTAAGCACTGGATTGATCCCTGTATGGCCAGGCCACCCATGATGGCTGTCGTCTTGTTCTCTATACAGCCCCTGCCCCACCAACGTCTGCTTCACCTATACCTCACTCACAGCACTAATCTTCTTACAGATTTGCCCCCCTCCCCCCCCGCCCCAGGTAGTGATTATTATCTTTAGATCAGAACATCTCCACCATGGAGCTTATCAAATGGGCCGTGATGGGCTTGCCCCTCTGCTAGTTTCTGTGGTAACCAATGAGCCAACCTGACTGTCAATTCCTATAACTGGTAACCTCCCCCTCCCCTGGGGGGCAAAGACTGACACCATGTCCTGGCCACACACGCACAGGGTGGGGTGTCGCTCCGGGACCTTGCTTCAGACGTGTAAGCTCCCCCATCCATCAGACCACTGATGTCTCCGTTGCTGACTCCCAGCCCTTTCTTCGGTCTCTAGGTTGGGCAAGTATGGGCTGCAGGTCTGTGGGGCGCAGCCTGACAATCCCAGAGGCTGGACCGTCTTGCAACCTGCTGGTGAGACTGAGCAGCAGGAAGCAGAGAGGACAGACCCTTGCTCACACCCTCTGGGGTGTAATTTGCGTTCACAGCCCCTCAGGCAAGCATACTTACTCTCCTGAACCAGGCTCAGCTCCCCGCACTGCTGCTCCGCGTCAGGTGGTGAGGGTGGAGAGTGGAGTGTTCAGCTGTCTCAATGCAGTCAGTTCCCAGGAAAACACTGAAGCGAAAAGGGCCTGGCTTGCCCTCTTAGCAAATGCCTTTCTGACCCCCTTTGCACACTGTAGAACTTGCCATATGTGGTGTCTTTAGAGAAACACAATGCTAACCTTAGAAGTTACTGACTCCTTTAACGGCTCTTTGCCTCCCCAGACAGGAGAGCAGTGCTATCTTCAGTCTCCACAGCTGACTCTCTTCTCCACTGTCAGAATGCATGCCTACTATGATGCTCTTCTAATCCTACCGCCACTTTGGTCTCAGGAAGGAGAAAAAGCAAGCGGATTACTGCTTTCTCCTCTCCTTCTCATTTCTCCCAACCCCATAGCTTTCATCTCCGAATAGCCTGCATTTCATAGCTACAGCTCTTCAGTACGATGCTCCATTCATCTGGTTAGCAAGCCGACTCATCACAGCCACAACCCTTGGGTGTGCTCATTTCTTCTCAGCTGTTTTCTTCTTCATTGGCTGTTCCAAAGGTGCTGCTCCTTTCCTCTTGACAGCACTTTAAAAATATTGTTGGGATGCTGGAAGTTGCCCAGAATCTGACCTCATGTCTACAAATAACTGTCTGTGAACACAATAGATCTTTAGTGGAAATTTTCAGACTAGAAAAGTTCAAGGGGCAACCTAGCTAGAAGAACAAAATGATCTTCTTTCCTTCTTTCCTTCCTTCCACCCACTCATCCATCCATCCATCCATACATGTATCCATTTATCCATACAGTATTTGATAGCTATATAGTCATCATCACCTCAATATAATCAAGTACTGTTAATCCAGTGATTTTTTATTGAGTGTATACTATTGCCTGGAACCATTCTAGGTGCTGAAGATACAGCAATAAACAAGATATCTCTGGAAATGGCTCATTAGACTCTATGTCCAGTTATGACTTCCTTTCCAGGGACTAGATGTGAGTGTCCAACTGGTTCTGAATGCCCTTGTAACAGCTCCCATGCGGTAGGTTCATAACTGAACGCATCATGTTTGCCTTCCAGCAAAATAGTAATGTTACTATCTGTCTCAGAAATCTTCAGTGGCTTTATATAACTGACTGACTATAGCCCAGTTTCTTTTGCCTAATATTTATGATACTCTATAATGAATTCCCAGCCACACTATTGCTAGTATTTTCTAGTAAGATTACATATATTCTTTGCTCTATCGCTATCACATTATCTAAGATTTCTGAAGCTTAGCTTATGTTGTTACTGTTGACCAGAATGGGGTGTGTGTGTCTGTGTGTGTGTGTGTGTGTCTCTGTGTGTGTGTGTGTGTGTGTGTGTGTGTGTGTGTCTGTGAGAGAGAGAGAGAGAGAGAGAGAGAGATTACAGTAAAGCAGACAATTCTGCTCAGCACCCACTCAGTGAATACTGCCCCAAGTGTTAGTGAGTGTGGGATGGAAGTCCCAAATCGGCATTCGCCTTATTATTATTTTTATATAGCTTTCGGTGTCTCTCGTAGGGTGAGCATAATGCTGTGCCAGGACTGAGTCTAACCTGCGTGTATTTTTCATACAATATGGCCTGTAAACATAAGCCGTCTACTTTACATGACGCTCAGTTGAAGAATCCGCTAGCTGTTCTGATCCTAAAGGAAAATCTGGCTATGTTGTATTCAATAGATTGTTTCTACTCTGTCCTATATGACCGGATAGTCTGTATTTTGTGGGTGATAGATTGTTTCTACTCTGTCCTATATGACCGTATATTCTGTATTTTGTGGGTGAATTTTAAAAACTTTTGTGTTATTTTGAGTTTACACAATTTTTACCTTCTCTGATTTTAGAACCCAATGTCTGGTAAGTACAGCTTCATAGTGCTGTGATTATTTTTATCTCCCCTATAAGGTTACAGCCTCTTTGAGTACAGGATCTATAGGAGTAATTCCCCATGGATCATCTACAGGGCTGGGCTTGAAACCCAGTGGTTGGATGAAGAATGGCAAGTACTGAAGATGGTGACTGTTAAGGAACGGGAGAAAGCCCAGAAAGGGGCAGTTTACTGACCTAGAAGACAAAAATGTCCTTTACCCCTTCATATGGTTTCAATTTGAAGGAAGCTTCTAAAGCCTCAATATGATTTAAACAGAATTCAAATGCCATTTTTATATATAAAAATACAAAGGGGGCTCCCCTGGTGGCGCAGTGGTTGAGAGCCCGCCTGCCGAGGCAGGGGACGCGGGTTCGTGCCCCGGTCCGGGAGGATCCCACGTGCCGCGGAGCGGCTGGGCCCGTGAGCCATGGCCGCTGAGCCTGCGCGTCCGGAGCCTGTGCTCCGCAACGGGAGAGGCCACGACAGTGAGAGGCCCGCGTACCGCAAAAAAAAAAAAAAAAACAAACAAAAAACAAAGGGACAGGAAATTCCATGTACCTGGGGATGGGAAGAGGAGAGCAGGAAAGGGAAAGGTGGTTAGGCTTCAGAAAGTAGGATGAGTACCCTCTGTCTGGAATAGAAAACGTTTAATTGGAAACGACTGCCTAAAGATTAAATTATGCAAAGGAAAACAATCACATCAGTTTCACTGTGAGTTCAGAAAGCTTCCAGTGTGCATTTTAGGAGACAAACATTTGTCATTATCTATCATTTCAGATAACTTCGTAATCAATGCATTAACATTCTTAAGTTAGTATTTTCAGAGCAGCTTGAAGTTTATTGATTTTCTGTGATACTGGATGATTAATTTCCTTCTTGAGTCCCGGTGAAGAGTTAATCTAAGCCATATAACATAGTGTCAGCAGCTGGAAGCCATAATGCAATCTTCTTTCATTTGCTAGTTACCTTTGTTGAATAACCTCATAAGAACATAACTGTCATTAAAATCTCAATTCAAAGATCCTTTGGCTTTTCACAATTTGTCATCGTTTTAGTTGAATTTGTTTCCTCGAATTCTTCCACAGATCTTTATAAAGAGGTCAGGCCATGAAGGCAGCAACCATGACGGTCTTGTTCCCTACTGTATCCCCAGCATCTAGGATAACACTCTCCACAGAACAGGGGCCCAATAGCAATGTGTTCAATTAGTGAATTAATGGGCCAGAACTACCCTGGCCAGATGGTTTAACTAAGAGGTTTGCCTGGAGATTCAGGCTCAAAGAACTTTGCTATCCTAAGAATGAAAGGGCTAGGAACATTACCTAGATGGCTTGACGTGAAACAGGAAGAGCAGTCAAAATCAGCCAAAACAGTTTGTTAATTTGTTCAAAACAAGATTTTAAAACTCTGGTACAAACGTGTAATTTTCCTAAATGCACATAATTTGTTTCCAATTATTTCCCATGCCCGAATGATTTATCTTCTTGTACTCTAAATGGCTGAGAGTATGTGACAATGTTGAAGATGTAGGATAGAGAGAAGATGCCGAGATGAGTATAAGACCCAGCAATAATCCCAAGGCTGGTTTAAGGGGAAAAAAACATGTTTAATTCCTTGGTTGGTGAGAGTGACCAATAACAAAGACTGGAAAAAACTCTGGAAGTTCCTCTAGAATGTTTTTCCTTAGTGAACCACAAATTTTGTCACTGTCAATAGGGATGCAAAGTGTTGGATAGTGAGTCTGAAGATTTGTGTGTGTGCTATATATGTTGTGAATGATAAATCATCACATGGAAAACAGCATACATCTAAAAACACACAATATATTAACATTTGCTATAGGGATGGGTCTTGGGAAAGAAAGCATTTGTAGCTTGTTTGTAACCCATCTTCTCTCCCCTGGGGAATGCCCAAGAAGAGAGAAAGGGAAAACAGAAATTAGATGACCCAGTAAAGACTCCTTGTAAAAACATGCTAATCAGACCTCCTGATGGTATTTACTAGCAGAGAGATAATGAGAGTGTTTTCTGTGGAAAACAGAATCCACAGAATCTGTGGAATCTTTCTAGATTTCTGTGGCATCTTTCTAGGCTATATCCAGTCTGGCTAGGCTGTTTACAGAAAACAAATGAGGAATGTATGGATTTGTGGGATATGGCCCATTGGAAAGTGTTAGGTCAGCTATATAATTATGCAAGTATCAGAGGGAGCTGTTTCATAAGTGCATGCATCACGCAGAGACTTCAAACATTAAATCTGGACCAGGCCACATCTTAATGTGGCACAGAAGGACCTGGGGAGTTGACTGGTGGTCTCAGATGTTTCCATGAATTGCCTTTGTCTTCACCTGTACCCCGTGAATTATTAGCAAAGTTTGATACTTGCTAAGATCTCTGCTTCTCTGAGTCTGATTTGACACTTAACCCTTTGTGTTATCACAGGTCTGGAAACTAATTTAAATGAATAATGGGCCTTTTTACAGACAACAAATGGATTTCAGTAGAAAGTAAATTTAATATTTCCTCCGCATTGGTAGGCTGTAGGTGTTCATTTCAAACAGCATTGGAATGCCAGTAATTCCCTTGTTTTATTTGGAATGTCTAAGGTTTCACTGGTACTAAAAAAACGCTGTACTCAGAGGAACTGTCTTATGGAATTCAGAACACTCTGACTAGTCTACACAAAAAGGCTGTAGGAACTAAGGGGATTGTAAGTGGATTGCTATCGCTACATGGAGCATAAGTTATTTTCCAGAAATAATTTCATTTCTATCTGTAACAACCAAGAGCTAACCAGGGAGCAAAAGCACAATCTACTGATAAAAAGGTTTACGTATAGGAAGAGAGATTGTACTGCCCTTAGGAATAGTAAGTGGATGTAAATGTAAAAATATATATTAATTTTTACTTTTTCTTCAAGGCTTTATGAGTAGTTTATTATTTGGAAAGCTCTATGAATAAGGTAATAAAAATATCTTATTACCTTGAAAAGCAGAGATCTTTAGAAACTGAGAAGAATTTCTTTTATTGGAAGGAAATCTAAAGGAAAAGATCAGTGTTCCTCCAAAGTAACCCAACACAAATGCTTGTGGCTGTTAAAAGTGAAATATTTAATTAACCTACTGAAAACCAAGTTCAGGGACCCCTGCTGTGGGTTCTCACCCCAAATGCCACAGCTGCATTGGCCTTGAACAGGATATATAGCTCTTCCTTGAAGTTCAGGGCATGAGAACCTAAGCTAGGGCTTGGGGAAGAGAAATCAGTAAGAATGGCCTCTCACTGCCTGGCATGTGAGCTCTTGCAGGCTTCTTGGAACTATAAAAGAGAGGAGCAGTATCGATAATCTGCTGGAAGGTAACTTTTTCAGTGAGGTAAGTAAAACAGTTATCAGATGTCCCAATTCAAGAAAGAGACTTTCAGCTGATGCTGGAGCATTACATTTCCTCATTAAAACTATATTTTGCCTTTGTAAACAGTTTTGTTACCAATCAGATTGGTGAGCCTTAAAAGCTATGTGCTCCTGAAATCTTATGAAGAAGAATTTTGCTCCTTGTCTGTGTGTGATTCATTTTTCAGTTTTATTTTGTTGCATGTAAAGAGACTATGAAAGATATCTATACATATTTCCTCTTTTCTTTAATGACACTTTTTCTCTTTCCTAATTATTTTATGCTTATCTATCTTTCCAGAGTTACAGTTTTTTGTTTAAAATAAAACTTTCTTATAAAGAGTTAAGTATGCCCTCCAAGAATTGGTAGCTAGAAGACAATGGGCATATTGAATCTGTGCAACTTGCTACCTTTCATGTCTCATAAAAGTATTGCGTTTGCCACATGTTAATGAGTTGACTTTTGCTAATTTACAATACTTATGCGACTGAACTCAGCCCTCAGCTTGTAGGGTATAATTATTAAAATCCAGACTCCAGTTTTTGTCTGAAGGTCTAAGGAAACTAGTATGAGGAATATCTAGAAACACAAGAGCCAATTAAGAGAAAAATCAGAGTAGAAAATTTTAATTGTATAACACTAAAGGAAAGAACAAGAGCAACGATGCATTATTATTTTGTGCTAATTTATGCATTGGTTTTCTGTTCTATTTATATTGAGAGGGGTTAAGATTAAGGGACAAATGAAACTTAAAAGGCTTCAAATGAGTCGTCTTAGGACAGGCCATGAAATGCCATGTAGGATTGAGGTGACTTGAAGGTGAGCCATCAGTCTTTGGAACGCTAAACAACTTCAGAATGCAAATTTCCTTCTGCCTGGAAATCTGTTTCCTTGAATAATTTAAGGAAATGGCTTATTCAGAAATAAGCACTCTTTAAAATGCGGGAAAAAAGAAAGGAGAGAAAAGCAAAGTCAGGCAAGCCATGAGTCAGGACTGGAAGAGCTATAAAGTATTTGGACAAAAGACTGATGATGAACTGTCCCTAACAGGTGCCTTAATTACAAGTCACTTGGCGGTTTGTAGCAGGGAGAGGTAGGTCTCTAGTGCTCCCATAAGCCTATTGGCAAATATTAAAATAAAAGATACGGTGACAGATTACTCCACTGGTGTCAAAGTTAATATGTAAGTGAATTCTGAAGTTATTCAACCAGTGTTTAATAACTTATTTTCATGTCCCAACCATCTGACCATTTAGATAACCATCTTCCTCCCTTCACATATAACAGAAAGACTCATTTGAATATTCTAGAACTTTAAAGTTCTCTAGCTAATTCTGATGCATCCACTAAAGGGATGATGCCAAAGAGAAGTGTATCCAGATTCCAATTCACACTTTTATTCGGTTCTTAGGCAGAAGCTGACACCCTGTAAATCTCAGTGACAGGCCTGAGGGACACCAGTGGCAGGAAAGCTCTTTTCAAAACGAACTGCTCAAGTTGTTCTCATGAAGGGAGGAAACAGAGGACCTAAAAACAGTAGAGCCTGAAATCATGACACAGGCTGCAAAGACTCCTTAGGACGTGTCAGTTTGCTGGCAACCTTTCAAGCAGAGGTACCAACTTCTCTATGAAATTCTACCTTCCTCTGCTTAAAATGTCTCTTTCGTCACACTTCGTACCGCAATGAAAACATTTATTACATTTGGCCTCTCAGTGTCATTAATTGTGAGCACAGATTAATACAAGGAGCTGGGCTTTCCAATAAGAGGTGGGCTTCAACTCTGGTTCTGTCACTAACAACCTTACGACCTTGGATGTGTTAATGAACTCTTTGAACATCAGCTTCATTGTCAGTAAAATAGGAGAGAATATGAGGTTTGCTGTGGTAATTAAATGAAGGAATTTTTCAAAGGAACAAAAAACCAGAAAGTGGAACATAATTGATATCCAGTAAATGTAACCTGTTAAAATAATTTCTCCCCATTTCATTCAGAGTAAAGACATGGCTCGTTCACTGTTGGTGGGAATGTAAACTGGTATAGTCATCATGGAAAACAGTGTAGAAAGTCTTTAAGAAATTAAAAATAGAACTACCATATGATCCAGCAATCCCACTTCTGGGTGTGTATCCAAAGGAAACCATTATCTTGAAGAGGTACCTGCACTCCTATGTTCACTGTAGCATTATTTACAATAGTCAAGGTATGGAAACAAGTGTCTATTGACAATGAATGGATAAAGACAATGTGATATACAATGGAATATTATTTAGCCTTAAAAAAGAAGGAAATCCTGCAACAACATGGATGAACCTGGAACGCATTATGCTAAGTGAAATAAACCAAACAGAGAAAGACGAATACTGCATGGTATCACTTATATGTGATCTTAAAAAAAAAAGTTGAACTCACAGAAACAGAGACTAGAAAAGTTGTTGCCAGGGGTTGGGGTGGGGGGAATAGAGAGAGTTTGGTACAAAAGTACAAACTTTCAGTTCTAAGATGAATAAGATCTAAGGATCTAATGTATAATATGGTAACTACAGTGGTAACACTGAATTGTACAATTGAAATTTGATAAGAGAGTAAAACTTAAATGTTCTCAAGCACACAAAAATGCTACATATGTGAGGTGTAGATGTGTTAATGAACTCAATGAGGGGTATCCTTTCACAATGTGTATGTATATCAAATCATCATGGACGCTTTAAATATCTTACAATTTTGTCAATTATTCCTTAAGAAAGCTGAAAAAGAAATGCAAATTAAAGCAACAATTCTTTTTGCCCATTAAACTGCCATTTTTTAAATATAAGTATCGCAGCATTCATAATGGTTAGGTAAAACAGTCTAAAACCACTGTTGGCAGAAGTGTATGTTGGCACAATCTCTGGGGGCATGTTTCAAAATGTTAAATGCATTACCTAAGATCCAGCAGTTCACCTTTAGGAATCTATCCTATACAAATAAGAAGACAAATATGGAAACATGTTTAAGGGTATATAATAGAGCAGTATTTGAAACAGTAAATATTTAGAAACAATAAAACTAGGGATGCCCACATAAATTGTGGTACATCTATAAAAGAAGAAATAAATATATATGTACTAATCATGACTATATATTTGGAGAAAAAGAGAGGGAGAGGGAAAGAGAGAGATGGAGAGTCAACGGAGGGCAGAACAGAGAGAGAAATATATGTAGCATCAACTTAAGAAGCCATGATTTAGGGTATAATTTCTTTTTTGGTTCCTTTCTGGAATGTCAGGGGTCACACAAAAACTCACATAGAAATCTGATGGAAAGTTGGTGTCTTTGGAGGGATAAAAACTAGTGACCTGATGGAGTTACCATGAAAGGTTAATTTCTAAAAAGAAATTTCCTGCCTACGGTTATAATACTAAATTCTAAGAAAAAGTATTCCCTTCTAGATGCATCGTTTCCATATTGGAAAAGGAGAATTATGAATTATTCAAAACAATATTTCTTGTTAAAAGTTGCCTTTCAGGATTACTTTTTAAATCTGTTTTTAATGGTGATTAATTCTCACATCTCAGCCTTTCTTCAGTGTTCTCAGACCATGATTAACTTTGGCAATGTGACAAAACATCAGCCATCCTAATCCTCGGCATGCAAGATTATGGGCTGTATGGTGACAAGTGACTTTCTGGGTGACTTCAGTTAAGATTTCTGTAATCGCTGTTGTTGATCCATTGCTATTAATTGGATATCTCGTTGCTATTTAAACCACGTACACAACAAATAGTAACCTTGCAAGTCTTGCTATTACTTCCTTAGTGAAAAGATTCTTCTATTACAGGAAAAACATAAAGCTGCACTCAGTAAATATATATGTTTGCATAACAAAGACTACCAGAAGAGTTCCGTATGTTTAGACAGACTTACCTTTTATTAAACTCAACATTTTAGAACTCTCAGGAAGCACACCTGCATCTGAAAATTGTAGTTCAAAATAAAATTCTCGATCTAGACAGCAATCATGTTTTAAAATTGGGTTTTGCTTCTGAGTGTCATTTTCATGAAGTTAATGGAGTCCCAAGTAATAATACAGCGCTAGAGGCTGCGTTTACTCTTAGTTGTCCCCGAAGAGTTGGGAAGTTAAAAAACAAAGATGCTATAAAGTGACCCTGAAGTGACTAAGGTCTCTCCTTCAGGAGAATGAATTATAAACTTAATCGAGTTCACTAGATCTCTCTCCCAACACACACACTTTATAATATATAATACACTTTAACTAGGACCGGCTGCCTAATTTGCAGACCCTGCACAAAATGAAAATTCAAAACTCCTTGTTCAAAATTTATGAAGAATTTCAGGATGGCGACCACAGAGCGTTGAACCAACTGTGGGGCCCCTCTGAACACAGGGCCCCGAGCGACTATACAAGTTACACACCCAGGAAGCTGGCCCCGGTGTTAACTGTAATACTTTTGTTTGCTATTAAATTAACAACAGTGACCTTTTAAAAACAAAGCCAAAATACAACAAACACATTTGAAATGCTGACAAATCACACTTTTATATTTTGTTTTTCAAATCTACGTCATGTCTGACTCACCTATAAAGATAAGGCTTGGGAAGATCACTGTTCCAAAAGTCAGGACACACAAGTCTGCCCGACAATTCTCATGACGCAGACAAATTGAAGTTGCTGCCACCCCAGCCATCAGGGTTATTTTTCTGCCTGAGGTCACAATCCCTCAACACTCCTCTCTTTAAATCCCACCTACTACGTGCGTAGGCATCCATCTCGAGTTCTCGATTTTCTGTTTTATATGAAGATTTTTGGGGACACATAAATGAACAGATAGTTGCAATGGAAGTTAATGCATTACCTTCTATCGTCTGTCCTTTTTCGTGTGTGCCTTAACAATTCTTTGATTTTATTTTTAATTCACTGTGCAAATTTCTAGGCATGCCCAAAGTAGAAAATATAGTCTACCTGGATCCATCACTAAGCCTCAACAATGATTATTTTGCTGTCTGTTTTATTTATTCCCATCTTTTCTCCGTGCCCTCTTCCCTTTTACTGGGATATGTTACTTTCAACCAAATTCCAAATCTCAAGTCATTTACCCATAAATACTTCAATATACATTCAAATTTTTTTTTCTTATATAAGACAGTGCATTATTGCTCCTACAAAATTAGTACAAGATAATTCCTTACTATCATCTAATATGTAGCCCATACTCAAATTTCTCCTGCTGTCTAAAAATATAATTATATGGTTTGTTTGCTTGAATCAGGATCCAAAAATGTTCCATTCATTGTATTTAGTTGTTACATCTTACGTGTTTCTTTAAAGCAGTCACAGTACTCCATCCTTACCTTTTTCAATTTTTTTTCTTTGACTTATTAAAGGAACCACAAGGATGATCCTGTTAAGTCTTTGACATTTTGCATTTGACTGACTGCTTCTTGATGCTTAGTTAGGTCCCCTATCCCCCACAGTTCCTGTAAACTGGACTTTAAATCTAATGGTTTGATTTTACTTGAGTTGTTTTCCTCCAACCTACTTCAGAAGTGGTACTCTGCACATTACATTTGCATAATCTTGGGGGCAATATTAAGTCTGAGTGACGTACTTCAGTGAGGCGGGGACACGCCAGTGCAGTCTGGGCGGTATCGGCCTGATCCCATCACTCTAAAATTTCCCATGAAGTCTTCACTAATGTTCTACTCTCTGTTAATGACCTAAGTCAATGATTTCATTTCACTAGGGGTTGCAACATGATGCTTTTCTATTCCTGTAATTCCTCCTGCTTAGAAAGCTTTACTCATTTCCTAAGGCCTTTAGTTAGTGTGAAGGAGAATTCCTACCAGAGGGGCAGGAAAAATGCCTACTCCTTCCCTTTAATTATCAATTTTATAAAAATTTAATTCAATTTTAAGTTTTTTTCTCCCAGTACATTTCTTATTGAAGTATAGATGATTTACAATTAGCTATCCATTTTGAGATAGGAGTTGGTGCCTTAGCTTCCAGTAGTATTAGTGCACTTTGTTCTGTTTCTCCAATTCTTGTGTTCCCCTTTCCTTTCCTGAGCATCATTATGGAGCCATGAATGCTCATAGTTCATTCACGTAACTTGCTCTTATTGCACCCACCACAACTGGATTGGCATGATTCGGTCTGCATGTAAATTTTAGTATGAGGGTGTGTCTCCATAATTATTCAAGGTTTTAACAGTCATTGCTTCAGAACTGAGATAAATTCTGTCTGGGCGTCTCAGAAAGAGAGATTTCACACAAACTCACATAGTTGCATGGGAATGAGACACTGTTCCTAGTGACAGGTAGAGTCTCAGAATTAGTTTCAGTCTATTAGAAAAGTTACCCAAGAAAGACTCCAAGGAGCCTGCCCTGTCTAACCTGATCATGCCAGCCAGCCTCTTTCTCTGATAGGTAATCAACTTTTGAACTCAGTTTGAAATATAAATAAATTGAAGATGAGGTTCAAATCAGAGAAGAGTAAGATGTCTCTACACATAATGGATTGTGTATCCAGATAACAAGTGCATCCTGACCCTTCAAGATTGATACATAGCAGAGTAAAAAATATGATCACCTTTATTCGGTAAATACTACATTTATCTTAGTAGCCAGAAGAGAAACTGGTCCACGTGAATCAAGGCTGGACAGCGGGATGCAAGCACAGTGAATTCTGTTTTTATAAAAACAGGAGGGGGCTTCCCTGGTGGCGCAGTGGCTGAGAGTCTGCCTGCCGATGCAGGGGACGCGGGTTCGTGCCCCGGTCCGGGAAGATCCCACATGCCGCAGAGCGGCTGGGCCCGTGAGCC
>NC_041218.1:8252242-8283065 GCF_002837175.3 Physeter macrocephalus
AAAAAAAAAAAAAAAAAAAAAAAACCAGGAGGGAGGTTTTCCTTTATCTGTTATTCCATGCCGTGCCCTCCAACTGTTTTCTATGACACAAAAACACCAGTAGAGCAAAGCACGTTTCAAAATAATGTGGTATTTAAACTCTTTAAATTGGGAGAAAAATCCTGGCAGATATTTTGATCCCGGGAAATGTAATGTTTATAAAGGCATCGTTCATTATGCTATGATCACATCTGGAATAGGACTGCTATGAAAATGGACCTCAGTGATGATTTAATTACAAAGTAGCCTGCCACAACTTCAAATACTTACTTTTCAAAACCCAGATGGACATTTAGAGCTCTTTTTTTTTCTTCTCTCATTTTCTACAGCTTCCAGATGAACTGTGTGCCTCCTGCAATTATGGGAGGCCCCTTCCTGTACACATCACACACAGGGCACACCCTACTGACCAAGCTCTCAGCTCACTGAAGGACAGTTCCATTTTCACAGAAGAAACAGGAAAGGGACCAACACTGCCTGTCACAATTAAGCTTGCTCATCTGTCATCATAACTTCTAGCGAGAATGTTTTATCTCAGTCTTTTCATATCCTCTATAATCTGAAGAGAAAAAAGTGTTCAAGGGAAATGCCTTGAAGATTACCCTTCAGGAAAAAAGAAAATATTCCCAAACAGGTTTTCTTTGTGCAGAACAAATTACTATACATTCTGAAAATTTCCTTTGTTATGTGAGTCAATAACGTGTTACTTCCCTTTGGCTAAATAGGGAGGGAAAGTTAAAAAGGAGTCAAATCTGGGTCAAAAACATATTCTAAAGAACATCTTCTGGTGTTCAGCAGACTCATCAAGTCACATAAATAATTTCATATTTTCTCACCATATCCACTGTGATCCTCATTAAGCAGTAACAGCCCAACTATGAATAAATATTTACTCCAATACTAGTATTCTGAGATTTGGTTAAAAGGAGCTAACTAATAATTAACTAAATAAATACATCAGCTTCCCCTGTGTCATAAGCCTTATTCCTTTATGTTCCCAAAGGTACAGGAACGTGAAAGTATTTCAATCTAATTGGAACCGGAGGATATGAAAAGGAAAATCTCACGCATGCAACTTTAAAAGAACGGAACTTCAGAACTTAGAGGCTGGTTTCCTGTGAGTGCCTGATTTGCAGCAGTCCGAGACTTATCTCCTGACCAACGACCATCTGCCAGGACTCTCTCCCCATCCTCAAGCCCATAAACTTCTTGCTTGGATTCTGGCTGGACTTCTCCCTCTCTGCATTTCTTGCCCACAAATACAGCCTGCCCCAGATCCTCCACAGACTGGCCTGTAGCTCACCACAACATGCATTTCCTGGACTGCAACTCCTCTGCTATTCCCAAATAAACTCAATTTCTGGTCATTTGAGTTTGCCTCAGTTTGTCTCTTTATTTAGGTTATTTAGGAACTTTCAGATAATGATTTTATAAATGGAATTAAAAAGAAAAAGGAAAACAGCATTTGAGAGATCATGAGTCTTGCCCAAGATCACATAGCGAAATAGGTCAGAACCTCTAGCTTTTGTTTTTACAGTCTGGAATCTTTTAATTGTTTTAGCCTAATCTCATTGATGGTTTCTTTTCCTCTTGATCATTTTAGCTGACAGCAGTCATCTGATCTATGTACTAGGAATTAGTAAACTGTTCTACTGCTGTCCTGCAACCAGCTGGCTACCTGGCTTTAGGCAAGGCACCTAGGAATTGCAGAGTTTACTAAAGAAGTTCTTATGCAATCAGGTTTCTAAAAATGGGAACGGTCTCATTAACTGTTTATTATCATAAATATAACAAATACTCATAAAGAAAATTCAATCAATAAAGAAAAATATAAAGAAGAAAGCAAAAATCACCCAGCGTTCTCCAACCAAGAGATAATCACAATGCACATTTTGATTAATGTCACTTTGGGTTTCTGTGCAGACACACACATATATACTTTTATACAAATGTGATATTCTCATCCACGCTATTTAATCACTTGTGCCTTTCAACAATTTAATGCTTTTTCCACTTAATATTTAAATGCTAAATTGTTAAATTTCCATTTAATAAAAATTATAAAAATTATAATAACTAGGACGTGATAAGCTCTTTCTATGTAAAATCTAACTTAATACTCAAATTTTACAAATATGAGTCACAGATAAGATATTTGTGCAAGGGCACAAAGTTGTTGTTTCTTCCCATTGAGGTGCAACAAGATTTCAAGGCAGGTAATTCTGAGTTAAGACACTCCTTTATAACGGCTGCATTTTATTCATTGGATGAATATCCAGAGTTTATTTTAAATAATTGCTGATGGGTACTTAGATAGATTGAATACTCCTGATGTTATTAAAACCTCATTGATGATCATCAAGTGCATCTTTGTGCATTTGATCAAATACTTCTTTGGATATGTTTCCAAATACAGAATTTCTGCACTGAAAGGTACACATCTTCAGTTTCGATACGTATTTTGCCACAGACCAAATACAATTTTATAGAAGAGTCATTTCCCCACATCCCCAGCAACGAGTGCTGTCAATATTAAAATGAGCAGAGATTTACTCACTAACACAGACCGTCTCCTTTGGTTTTATAAATCAGAATTGAAAACATACACTTGCTGTGGATGGTAGGCCCGTTATTTAAAATGTATTTAGTGACTTTAATAGCAGGCACTATTGGGAAACAAAAAGAATGCTTGCTTCATAAACCTCATAATCTAATTCCCGAAAAATCACTATTTGGGGGCACTAATAAGGATCATTCCACCACATTGCTGGTAAAAATAGTAATATTCTGCGTAGAAACTTCACAACACATACCAAGAATTTTATATGTTCATATTCTATGACTCGGTAATTCCACTTGAAGGATTCAATCTTAGAAAAATGACAAGAGATGTGGTAGCAAAATGTTTATCATAATATAATCTTTGAAAGTAAAAATGGAAAACTTAAATATGAAAAATGAACATTGATTATTGCCTATGATAAATCCATTTAATGTGTTATCATTTAGCCATTAAACCTTTATAATCTCTGAAGATTAGTCATGTGCCAAAATGTTCTCAATATCTTAAACAAAAATGCAGCATTTATACTGAATTACTCTGATTAGCAAACACATGTGCTATTTGTATAAAATACATGGGAAATTTGCCCAACAGGTTAATAGTGATTATTAGATATTTTTTATTTTCTCCTTCTGATATTTATCATTATTTTTTCCTCCTAAATGTCCTATAATCAGTTATATTTGTTTTATGCAAGAACAAACAAATAAAAAACCTACTTCAGAACTCACCCTTGTCCTATCATTGATACATATCTCAGAATCTACAAGTCCTCATTCATTATCAGTCCTATATACCACTTAGATGACTTACATCTTTCCCCAAATCCTTCTCAACCAAATGCCGTGAACCCTCAAGATCAATTCATGAGAGTCTGTAGGAAATCATCTTTCTCGTCCCCTCCCTTTTAGTTTCAATCTGTCCAGCACCATTTGCTTTTGGGAAGGATCATTCCCCTAACTCCACATAACCCTGTGGAATTTTTAATCAGGTGAGCTTGTCTGCTGTGCCACAGAATATCCCATCTCTTGGACACAGTAACTAGAGCAGGGGTGTAGAGATGCTCTGGGGTCATGTGCTCTAAGTTCCAGTGAGGTGTGCCAGTAACAAACTTGCCATGTGAAAGCAACAGGAAGCCAAGAAAGACAAGCGGAGATGAGAGACAAGAGACAGAAACTTGCTCCTGATGGTATCTTTTGAATCCTCAGATCCACCCATGCTGGAAGCTACGGCCAGTCCAAAGACTTCTTAATTATATGGGCCCCCAAATTACCTTTTTTCTTTAAGCAAATTTGAGTGTAATTCTGTCAGTTCTCAACAAGAGTGCTAATAAAAGATCCAACCAAATGGCAGTACCTTCTAACTCCCCTACGCAACACTCTTTTTATTCATCTTATTTCAATGAGTATGTTCAAAAAAAGAACAATTCCAATTCATATTCAATAAGTTTCTCACATGAGTTTTTAATGGTGCAGGGACTTAGACTCTATTTTATATATCCTTACTTTTAAAAAATGTTTAAATGTGCAACTTAACCCATATCTCTATTAAATATCATTGAGTTCGATGCTCTGACTAGTTTTTTCTTAGCTGTTGTCGAGATCATTTATATTTATATCTCTATCCTTCCCACACACCTTGATTCAATCTGTAAAATTAATAAGAATGTTCTTTTCTCTCATGCAAATCATTCCATGTGATTACTGCTCTTGAATGGAAAAGGTCTCAGCAGAGGTGCCTGTTATATGAATGACTGGCATCAGCTTAGGCTCCATTTTGGGGTTCTTCCATTCTGGGGAATGCACTGGCCAGTCCAGGGCACCACTACACAAGATAAGCTTTATCTCAAAATGGGCAGGGTGGGTCAACAAGTAATTAATTGCTTTCAAGGAAATTGCCTTAAAGCCATTGTAGACGTCAAGTTGTCTCCATACTGATTAGAAAAGGTACATAATACTGTAATTAAATTGTCAATCACAAAAGAAATACATTTGCATGGAGATTCATTTGCAAGAAAACTTTGGAGCATTTTTGAGGCAGAGTTGATGAAATGTGGAATCTTGAAAAGATTTCTGGTTTCAAATATAGAAAGAAACAAAGAAAGAGAAAGAAGATGGAGGAGCTGTCAGTCTGATGTAATTGAGAGTGAAAGAAAAGGACTGACCAGGTCTTTAGAAACATGACTGGATCTGAGAAGTCAGGAGGACATGATGAGAAGTAGGGAGGGTCCTAGAGGTGTGGACCGAGATGTAAAAATCATCTCAGAGGAACTGAGGAAGAGTGCATTTCTGGTTCAGACAAGAGGTTTGCAGTGAATTACTGTGGGTAGAAGCTGTAGGATGCTATCTTAATTGAGTTTGGGCTGGAAGTAAATGGGACATTTACAACCAAAAGCCAGAAATAATCCTCTGTGGTGGAACATACAAAGGGCTCTTTTCCCACAGCTCTGCTTATATCCCTTTATATGATCAGTTAGGACTTGGGTTTGAAGTTAAGGTGTACTGGCAAAAAAAAAAAAAATTATTATATATATATATATACATATATACATATATATACACACACACACAAACACACATACACACAAACAAATATGCACATATATATGTATGACACGTGAACTGGCAAAAAATATATATGTAATATAGATAAATATAAATATAAATCATATGAATCAGTGACTGTAAAAGCCCAAGCTATCACTAAGTGGAAGGAAAATAAATTATTGTGGGCTTCAAAACATCTTCATATAATATTGTATTATTTTCCCAGGGTATGGTAAAATTGTGAATTTGTGATGTGTCCGGTCTATAAATAGTTTGTGAAACTGAGATTCCACCACCCTTAATAAAATATGTCGGGCTTCCCTGGTGGCGCAGTGGTTGCGCGTCCGCCTGCCGATGCAGGGGAACCGGGTTCGCGCCCCGGTCTGGGAGGATCCCACATGCCGCGGAGCGGCTGGGCCCATGAGCCATGGCCGCTGGGCCTGCGCGTCTGGAGCCTGTGCTCCGCAACGGGAGAGCCCACAACAGAGGGAGGCCCGCATACCACAAAAAAAAAATAAAATTAAAAAAAAAATAAATAAATAAAATAAAATAAAATAAAATAAAATATGTCTATTTTAAGGCAGCAGTTAGGGTTGAGATGGGACAGTGATGGGAAAGAAACGGTTGGTCCCACTGATGTCAGTGGAGAACTCCTGCCTATTTTCTTTTCTTCTGTGGCAAGGAAAATTTCTCACAAGAAGTAACATGAGACAACGAGAAACACCTTGTACCTGGAGACAGTGCAGGGACTGGGAGTGAGTTTTTGCGTTACGACAGAACAAGAAGGGAGAAGGGTGGTGGGCTGGAAAAGTTTCATTTTTTACAACCTTTAAATATCTCTCCCTTGTCCCAGCAGAAGATATGTGTGATTAGCTTGCCCAACTGTGCTTTATCTGGATGATTCATGTGTTCCTTCGGGAAATATATACTGACTGCCTATAATCTAAAAGGCACAAGAAATAAACAGTCGAGTTTTGCTGCTTGATTATTTTGTGTTTAAGCTCAGCATTGTTTTAAAAGTTGGTAAATTGGGTATCTTTCATGCAGTAGAGCAAACAGAGTGGAAACCAAAGAGTTTTACTTAAAACTTCTGCTGATCATCTTCTGCTCTATACCCAAGTTTTCATCATTGTCATGACTAGAGATGAGCAGGGAGTTTATTCTGTCCTAGAAAGATCACGTAAAAGTAAGATAATGCATCTCACCAATGTTACTTACATATATAAACTTGTACATTTGACTCTGTGTGCTTGTTTAAAAATTTTTCACTGAAGTACAGTCGATTTACAACGTTGTGCTAGTTTCTGGTGTACAGCAAAGTGATTCAGCTGTGTGTGTGTGTGTGTGTGTATATATATATATTTTTTTATATTCTTTTTCATTATCGGTTATTATAACATACTGAACATAGTTCCCTATACTATACCTTTAGTAGGACCTTGTTGTTTATTTTATGTATAGTAGTTTGTACCTGCTAATCCCAAACTTCTAATTTATCCCTCTCCCACCCCCTTTCCTCTTTGGTAACTATAAATTTGCTTTCTACGTCTGTGAGTCTGTTTCTGTTTTGTAAATAAGTTCATTTGTATCAGATTTTAGATTCCACAGATAAGTGATATCATACGGTATTTGTCTTTCTCTTTTTGACTTACTTCACTAGTAGGCCCATCCATGTTGCTGCAGATGGCATTATTTCATTCTCTTTTATGGCTGAGCAATATTCCATTGTGTATATATACCATATCTTCTTTATCCATTTGTCTGTCAATGGACATTTAGGTTCCTTCATGTCTTGGCTATTGTAAATAGTGCTGCTATGAACACTGGGGTGCGAGTATCTTTTCGAATTAGAGTTTTTTCCAGATATATGCCCAGGAATGGGATTGCTGAATGTGCTACTATTCTCTATCCCCAGAGAATAGGGGTGATTTCTTTATTATGGTTTTCTTTGTATAAAACAATTTATGGATTACACCCCATGAAAGGGAAGTCTTTTGAATAATGTCATTCTTATTTACACATCTAAAGCTATAGATTTTAAAAACTGGTGCACTTGAAAACTATAAAATAGGTAGATACATTCAACGATGGAAAATGATTTTAATAATTCCAGTTCAATAGAAAAGAATGGCTGTGCTGATGAAGACCCTTGAATTTATTCCTTGCATATCCCCTTGACCTGCTTTACATTAAAGATGTCCTCTAACTATGCATAAGAGTATCAATTTGACTATTGTTAGGACGTTAGGAAAAAAGCTTTCTTTCTTCTTTTTATCAAGTAGCACTGACTTCATCATAGTCACACTTCTCCATTAGTTATAAAGGACTACACTCTGGCTGTTTGAAATTAAGACCTGAATGAAAATCAATTTGTATTTTCATGTTCAGACATCTTGTAATTGGAATAAAGCAACACACACCATGGAACTTCAACAAAGGAGAATTCAATCTTCTATTAAAGATGTTCTTGATTGGGGTCTGTCGATGGGTGACAGTGGCTTGCAGGTGGAAGTTTTCTGTATTAACTTATTCAAAATCATGTCTAATCAATGCTGTGATAGGGAACGTCACATTTTAACATCAATATTCTTTGAAATTATGTGAACTAGTGATGAAGATTGCCTTCTCTGAAAAGGTAAAAATATACTTGCTTCAGCTTTTAGCTGGAAGCCACTGATGAAAATCACAGAGCCTTGCCTTTACAGAGTTTTCTTATGTCTCACAACAACCTCCTAAGCATCACTAGGCTTCACTGGACTTGGTCACAGAGAGCCAGAGTGACTTGAGCAATTGATTTGTGTAAACTGCAATTGCACCGTGGAAGGAAGAGTAGAACCCAAACATTCTAATTCTCAGTCCAGTATCTTCAAATCAGAGTGCCAAATGTAATGCTTTTTCTCCTTTCAGAAATGTTTTTATGTTAATTCATAATTGACATGGTTCATCTAAAGACTTGAGCTAAGTGTGCCTTTATCACTGTAAAGTATTATTGATCTTTTAATTTTCTAATCTTTTCATTAGAGAGTAAATTTTCTCAGGGAAGGAAATGAACATGCCTTGTCCTCTGACATCCTCAACAATTAGCTCAGTTAAGCATTGCGTGCAGGAAAGCACCATAAGTTTTTTAAAAAAATGAGCTGCTGACATATAAAGGAGGATGATGGTACTATTTCTGGAAGTTTAGGTAATGTCTCTATATCAACTATTAGATGATTTATGGCTAAGTCAACTTAAAATTTGATATTTAATAATTATATTAAGGGATTATGCTTATTGTATTAATCTTTAAAAACATCCTTAAGTTGTAAAAAGGGCAGATGACAGGTATCCCAACTCTTTTAGTAAATGTTGGTCATCTACTTAAAATTTTCCCACACCCACTGAGATTCTTACAACATCTAGCCTCAGTGATACTGAACACTAGTCATTAATATTACTGCTATGTTAATTGAGAATACATAACACTGTAACAGGTACCGTGCTAAGCTCTCTACAGGCATTGTCTTACTTAGTGTTCACAAAAGTTTTTTGAGTTAGGAACTAATAGTATGTGGAGAAAAAGAAAAACCAAAGAAGGAAAGTAAGATTTGATGAGACAGCCAAAGTCACACAGGTAGTAAGAGTCAGAGCTGGGCTTTGAAGCCAGATCTTTCAGATACCACGGCCTCACCAATACTCTGCTCAACAGCAGCTACCACCATGGCAAAGGCAGGAGGAGAAGGTGGGGAGACCCCACGGGGTTGATGGGGCAGGCGGGGGTGTGGATAAACCTAGGACTGAAGAAATGCTTGGTGTTGAAAAGCACCATGGGGACATCTAGGAGGTCAGGAAGGAGAAAATGGCATTGGGCTGAATGGAGGAAAATGGAAGACTGAACCAAGGCAGCAGGAATAAAGCAGAAGGCAAATAGCTGGAGTTCGGCGACTGGACAGTGGGGTCAGAGCCTGGGCATCCAAATGACCCATAGTTTTTAGCCGTGGTGCCAGGGGAGAATGGTGATAGTGCTAACTAAGAAAGGAAGGCATGGCTGGGAGGAAAAAGAAAGAAAAAACATGTTTGTGTGGGGTATCCAGTCCTGCAGCCTTGCTTAATCCCTTCCCACCAGCACAAGATTTTTTATGACTCTGACTACCTGATCAAAGTTGAACTCTTCTCTAACTCATTTACTTAGGAAACTTTATCCACTCAGTGATGGTCTAAGAAGCTAATTCCTACCAATTTCCTTCTGCCATCTGATATTCATTTTTCAGAAGGAGGTTTCTGATGGAGATTTTATTTTCCAAAAGAGTAACTATCATAGTAGAGACCTCATTATGACCAGGTCAGGGAAGAGCTATGAGGGGCTGGCAGGTCTTTTGTGTTACTCTCACATTATAGTAGCTGACTATACTGTTGGCTCTGACATTAATGTATGTTTAAAAATATATAAGGTTGAGAGCACATTAAGTTTGCAATTTTTAAAGTAAATTCTGATGATAAATTTTATTATAGAAACATCTGACAGGCAGCATAAACTTTTAGTGTGTAGTGAAAATGGAATTCTCATAGGTACACATACTGTCCAAGTTTTCTTCCCAATTTTCAGCTTCTCAAGGCTTCTGACTGTATTGGGACCATATGTGGGATGATTTGCTCTGAAATAAATCCATGAAATTCACTAGTGTATTAAAGCCTATTAGAGAGCTCTCTTCTTTCTCTCACTCTATCTTTGAAAAAAGCTGTGCATTGTATTATATAAATATACTCTCTATTCCTGAGAAGGAGCAAAGTCAAAGCCAAGGACTAGTTTAAAATATATTTTCAGAGACAGCAGAAAAAGCTACACAAAATTCTTACCTTCTGCATTCAAGTTGAACACACAGAATTCTGCTCTACTTGAGCAAACTCTTATACAAAGCCTAATTCTTGTTTCAAAATAGGATGTACATTCTGGGAATTTATAGTTACGTTAAAGAGAAAAATATTGGAGAGAAGAGGAAAGATATGCCTCCTTTGATACATATGCAGATAACATATGCCCTGATGCTTGACACATCCTGCAGAAAATCTGCTGACAGATTCCAAATGAGCAAGAGAGAGGAAGCCAAGAATTAACAAGCAGCTAGGAGACTCTATGGTGAATCATTATTCAAAGAGCAAATGTACTTGGCTATTAAAATAAATGACAAGATGTTTCAAAGAAGGGGAATTGTAGGCCAATTTTCTCATTTGAATGTTTCCAAACACCTACTGTGAGCTGGTACAGTGATAAGTGTCTTGGATAATCTAAAGATGAAACATACTGTTTTCTTTCAAGATAATAACATGGAACAGAATGGCATAAGTACTGTAGAATGAGTTCAACAAAGTGCTGTGATGAGCACAAAAGGATGGAGAGATTAATTCAGATTAATATCAGTCAGTTCTCATAATACAAGACTGGTTTGGGGGACTAGCTTACTATAATACTGCACATTATTTGAAGAGAGTCAAACGTCTGCCATTAGGAATTATCCTTTGGTATTGTGCCATCCCTATAGTTTTATTTCATTGCTATCGTACACAACTTAATACAAAAGCATGTATAAACCATGAGTTAAGAACTTCCTGAAGAAAGGATTATATATTAATTTCTGGTTAACCTCTTGTTTTAACAGATTTAGCAAGTTAAAAATATTTTTTCTATATTATGGAAAATTATTTTTTCTCAGGTCAGGATACAATATAATGCTCAATTTAACATTCCTTTTAGATCTCATGTAAGTGAAAGTGGGTCACAGGTTAAACTGTGACCCAGCAGCAAATTGTCTCATGCAGGACCTATTTTATTTGCCATTATACTCCTGATGATTTGGCTTTTGTGGTCAGGAACCAGTAAGTAAAATGACACCTAGATTCCTTGTCAGGACATAAAGAATGGTGCAATGTCCATCATAGCAGACAATACCATGGTCATTGCTGTGATGACCAGATCCCTTCTTATCCCATCTAACCAGGTCTGAAAATCTGAACTCATGTGTCTTAGTCAGTTTAGACTGCTATAACAGAATACCATCGACTGAGTGGCTTAAAAACAACAGAAATTTTTTTCTCTTGGTTCTGGAGGTTGGAAGTCCAAGGTCAAGGTGCTAGCAGAGTCAGTGTCTGGTGAGAGCTTGCTTCCTTGTTCATATAGAGCTCCTTCTCCCCGTATCCTCATGTGATGGAAGGGGTGAGGAAGCTCTCTGGAAACTCCTTTATTAGGGTACTAATTCCATCATAAGGGCCCCACCCTCATGACCTAATCACCTCCCCAAAGCCCCACCTCCAAATACACATTGGGAATTAGGTTTCAACATACAAATTTGAGGGGGGACACAAGCATTCAGTCTATAGCATAATGGAACACTTTCAATGACCATCACCTGCTTTACTCTTTGACTGACTGTCCTTTGCCTACTGGAGCTTCCAAGAGTCAGAAGGGCCTGGGGGCTTGGTAATCAATGACTGTTGGGGGTGGAAGAATGATAGCTAAGTTCCTTATCTCTGGTTGGGACAACCCTAACTCACTCCAGAGGTTCCTGGTGGAATTGGCTGCCTGTTCTCAAGGACTTTTGCCCAAGATCTCCCCTTCACCTGGCCTCTATCTCATCCCTGTCTTGCTTCCCTGTTTTCTTATCTCTCTCCCCTTAATAAATCTCTTGCACACAAATCCTCATCTCAGGATTTGCTTCTGGGGAACTTTACATAAGACAGACAGTTTCATTATTTAATAATATGGCTGACATTTTACTGCTTCTAAAAATAATTTGAAGGAGTTACTTAGGGAGGGTGGGAGGGAGGGAGACACAAGAGGGAAGAGATATGGGAACATATGTATATGTATAACTGATTCACTTTGTTGTAAAGCAGAAACTAGCACACCATTGTAAAGCAATTATACCCCAATAAAGATGTTTTAAAAAAAAAGATATTTTCCCCTAAACTCATATATTTTACTTGTCTACATAAACGGTGAACTACAAGTTTCTTTCTATTCATAAAATCCATCTTGGTACAGCCACTATGGAAAACAGTACTGAGGTTCCTCAAAAAGCTAAAGGCAGAACTACCTCATGATCTAGCAGTCCTACTCTGGGTACAGATGCAACGAAGATGAAATCACTCTCGAAGAGCTGTCTCACTCCCAGGTTCACTGCAGCACTATTCACAATAGCTAAAATATGGAAACAACCGAAGTTTCCATCAATAGATAAAGCAGTTTTATATAAATGAGAATATTAGTCATCTATGAGAAAGAAATCTTGCCATTTGCAATAATGTGAATGAAAGTTGAGGACAATATGCTAAGTGAAATAGGTCAGAGAAAGACAAATACTGTATGATTTCACTTATACGTGGAATCTAAAAACATCTACTCATAGAGAGAGTAGAATGGTGGTTGCCAGCGGCTGAGAGGTGGGAGAAACGGGGAGAAGTTAGTCAAAGGGTACAAACTTTCATTTACAATACGAATAAGTTCCAGGGATCTAATGTACAGCATAGTGACTATTGTTAACAATTCTGTATTACATACTTGAAAGTTGCTATGAAATAAAACTTTAATGTTCTCATCATAACAACACTAAAAAAATGGTAATTATGTTAAGTGAAGGATGTGTTAACTAGCCTTATTGTGGTAAACATTTCACAATATGTACATGTATCATCATATTATACACAAATGTACACAGTGTTATTATGCCACTTATATCTTTACAAAGCTGGAAAAAATAAAAATAAAACCTACCTTGGACTGTCTGAAGCTTATCCTTATCGGTTCAGCAATTTAGTCTTTACACAGAAAATCTCATAGAGTTCACTCTGTATTACCTCTTCCAGATCTCTTATAAGCCTCTTTAATAAGGCAATTTCTAGCAGCTAGCCTCAGTGGGTCTGTGGGGCAGGGGTAGGGAATGGGGTGTGATGGGGGTGAGGGGTTGCTGCATAAATGTTTTCCTCCATTTAAACATCTATTTTTACTATTTTCTGGTCCATTCTAAATGGCAATATTAAAAATCACTGTTGAGTTGAAATTTAGTTTTAAAAAACCTTTTTCAAGTCTAAATAAAGGAAAGCTTGCTGCACACATCATAATCTTACAAAACTTTTGAAAACCCTTCCATATTACCAGAATAGAATCAGAACTGCTCTAACCTGCAAAGCAACATCTCACATAGGCGCTAAGCTAATTAATCCACTTCTCTGGCCCACAGTGGGCAGGGGACTAAACTAAGCCCGAGCCAGCCCTCTGTGGGTGCCTGGAGGAAGACAGAGTTCCCACCGCACCTCTCCAGCTACATCCTCTGGTGCAGGGCAGCTCTGCAGAGACACCAGTTACAGCTACACAGGAACCCAGAGTAACGGGGCAGAGAGAGTCATAAGACTACGTGAAGGATGGCCAGCCTTGGGCAACATGGAGAACTCAGCTGACATGGCAATGACCTTGGGAACTGAGGCCACAGTAACTGGATGGAATTGGCTCTGATATTGGCCCAGTAGACAGAGGGGATGAGAGGGCTGCAAAGCACTCAGACCCCAAAGGGCTGTCCCTTTTGGGTGGACAAGCTCTGCCTACCATCCCAGGAATGAGTCAAGGACACCTGGGCTTCCCTACCCTGGCTCTCCATGTTGGGCCCCTAAACCTGCACCTTGCAGTACGGAAACCACACAGTTACCACTGCCCACCTGCTGCCAGAACCCCAAGCAGAAAAATAATGTAAAAACTGTTTCCAGACAAAAAGTGAGTATCTCGAAGATCTGAAGAACATAATTAACAATCTTGATGTCATGCACATATATCACACACTGCCCCAAACCATTAGACCCACCTTTCCACAAGAACACTAAAAGTTCTTATTTTAGTTTCACGGCTGATGGGGCTGAGACAAGATTTGAAATTCCCATCAGAGGAAACTTACTGGTTTTATTCCACATGCTAATAACTTGTATCATTTTTTTGCACTTGGTATTTGATAAAGAAAAGGTATTGGAAAATCTGAGACATGAAAGGAAAATGAGAATGGATGTGGTTGCCCCAAGGAGGGGAAAATTTATATTAAAAGTAAACTCTCTCTCTCTCTCAATAAATGATAAAAAACACTTAGATTTGTAAAGGTATGTGGTTTTCTCTTAAAGTTTCTCATTTCCCTATCAGAATAGCCCCATGAAGTCAGCAGGATAGGAAGTATACTGGTACACTTCTTACAAAACAGAGCCTCAGAGTGATCAAGTGACTTGCCTACTGAATACAGCTGTGACTGAAAGCAAGCCTGAACCCTGGCAGTTAATTGGATTTCATCTGCCCTTCTCCATGCACCATATTGTTCAATATCTTTGAACATCTGAAGTGGTTCAATTCTTTGCAAATGCTTTAACTACAATGAGAGCAGTTAAAACAGCACCCCTGAAAAAGATCTTCTAGGTACATATTGAATTATAAATGATCAGATGTGCTAATTCAATAGCCCAAATATTAAAGTATGTTCCGGTATGCTAAATGAAGTCAAACTCCATCTTCATACCCACAGATATAAATGGTTGGCTATATATATAAATTTTTTTCACTCATTTGCTTTTTAATTTATTGACAACTTAAACCAATGAAGATCTCCTCTAAATGAAATTGTCAGAGGCATTCCATTCACAGAGTGTAAACCCTGGTATCCTCATTGGTTTCCTGTCTTTTCCTATTAAAATCCATGTTCTATAATCATTCCAGAGCCATCTACCCAAATGTAAATCTGACCATATTATCCTCTGCTTAAAAGCACTCTGGTCTTCTGCTGCCTAAGTCTGACCTACTTCACCTAACATGGTAATTGTGGTTTTCTGTGACGGGCCATGTTTATTCCCCAAACCGATCTCCTGAGACTCCTTATCTCATACGGGATGCTGGAATGGGAGGCATGAATGATTTATTTATCATCTTTGTATTTCCAGCATCGAGCTTAAGTCTAGATACATAGTAGGTGCTCAATAAATGTGTGGATGGATACCTGAGGTGAGATGGAGTTGAATTATCTCCTTTAAAACATATTTTCCTATTTTTCTCTCATCTTTTTTTATATTAAACTTGATCTGTTCTTTTTTATACTATTTCCTCTTTAAACTTTCCCTCCTATTTAATTCTCTGACAGTTCTCTAAACTCCTGGCATAAAAACCAGAATAAAGTAACTGAATATAGCAGGACCATTCATTTTTCCCTAGCTCTAGACCTATAAATTAGGTTGCGATAGAAAATGAAAAGAACCTACATTGTTTCCTTAAAGGTTCCCAGGAGAATAAGCCCAATCAATTTTCTTCTCCAGAAGTCTCAATGTAATAAAACTTGCAGAAGGAAATTGATTGGGTATTATAGTGTGCATTGCCCACTGAGTTCCTTGATTTTCCTCCTTTTGCCCTTATTAATCTTGCAAGAAAGGGGCTGCCTGGAAACATGAGAAAAGCTGTCATCAGCCTCACTAATTTCATGATGGCAGAACCTGCAAGATGTGTTATAGCATCATTTTGGGGCCACTATGATCCCCATTTTATATTTATGGAAACTAAGTGATTAATGTCCTTGTGTCATTGTAACTCAAAAGAGGAACTGAATCTCAGTTTCTCTTTTCATAACTTTAAGAATTCAGGTAAAAATCCTCTTTCTCCAAAATGATAGTCTAAAACATTTCCTTGCTCGTTTAGTCAGTGATCAGTACTTGACTACTTTTGTATTTGGCTTCACCTGAGAAAAAGAATTAGAGCTGTTCATTAACCATTATAACTGTCAAAACCCTTAAGTGCAAAAATTCAAATATCAAATAGCACTTTTTTATAAACAACAGAAAGAATTGATTACTTACAGGAAAAAAAATAGCATTAGCCATTATTATCTGAAAGATATCTATCAATGTTTGCTTACTGGATTGGGTAGAATATGGGCCTACTGAGACAAAAGACACGGATGGTGCACCTAAAACAGCCTGCTGCTCTACACAGGGAGTATCATCTGTGGTGTTATTTGTACCATGACCTGCAGCAAAACACATAACAAAATCATGTTGATGACGTCAGTGAGATGTTCTTTTCACTGGATCGATGTAATCTATCACCACTGTTAGAAAAAATGATTTCAGACAGCCCCTCTCTGCTTCCTGCAAAAGCCCCCCACAACCCCATTATGTGATCTCAGAAATAACATTGAATCATTTGGCAAGGGAACACAAAGCTAGTGCAGTGTAATGGAAAAAATATGGGTTTTGGAGATAGACTTATTTCCAGTCCCAGCTCTGCTGCTCTTCAGGCATGAGAATCTGGGCATGTTACTTAAACTCTTCAGTCTCTTTCCTCACCTGTGAAATACGTGTCATAATTCCTACCTCAGTGTTTTTGAGAACACTATTAAATTATATAAGATGGAGTATGTAAAGAGCTGAGCATAGTCCTACACACATGAAATTCTCAGCAAATGTTCTCACTTCCTCACTAACGGAAGGTCAAAACAGTAACATAATTAAATGCGATGAATTGGAATAATCAGATAAAAATCACACAACTGACAGCTAATTCGCTAGATTAGATAACTAATGAGGGGAATTAGCGTGGCCAGGGCAAGGTCAGCGGTGTGTGTAGAGGCAGCAGTGCAGGGTCTCTGTGCCTGCACCTGTCATTTAGGTCCCGTAGTCGACTCTCAGGAGCGGTTCAATTCAAATACAGAGCAGGAACCCACGCTCACAGAACACCCGCACAGTGCCAGGGTGCTAGCCATCGGGAAGACAGAGACGGAAGACCCTGGTCCCACTGACACTTGGAGAGCTCAGTCTACTAGGGATTATGTAGGTTGGGGAGACACCCCCGCTCCCCCATCCCACTCAGGACATTACCTATCTTTCATTGTCCTCTCTTTAAAAGGAAAACGTCCTCTGTGAGGGATGATGTATTAAGCTTTCATCAATCAGGAACAATGTAGTTTTCATACACTCACAGACTGGAAAAAGCTAAAAACCACACACTCTACATTCTCCACTTGACAGAGAGGAGAATAGAGGCCTAGAGTAGGTACGTGATCTACTCAAGTTCATAAAATTGGTTTTTCGCAGAAAAGAAGACAGGAACATAGAAAGGCTCCTATCTAGTCCTGGTTTGGGTCTACAAGTATAGGTTACTGGCTCAGTGGAAACCTATGACATTTACCTGAAAAACAATTCAAAGCGTGTGCCCCGCTTCGGGGTGGCTCTTATTTGAGGGTAATGGAGGCTGTTCACATATGACATCCTGGTGGGGAACCAGCTTTCCTTCTTCTCTGTTCAATTCTCAGAGCCAAAGTCACCACTGAAGTTGGACTCCAGAGAGAGGAAGAGAGAGGAGGGGCCCCTTTTGAGCTTCCTACCAATTGTGGTATCTTCTTCTTTGCTCCCTGCCCAAGACAGGGCTTTAATCTGAAAAGGCAGGAAGCCACTTTGATCTTAAACAATTTCTGAAGCATGAAGAAGACAGGCTTATTTCAAGAACTGCATTTAAGACAGCTATACTTTCTACCTTTGGTTCCTTAGAGGAAAATAGCATTAATTCCTCCAAATAAATGATTAGATTTTAATGGTGACTAGTGTAGGTTTTAGTGCAATCACTATATGTCCTGGTCTGAAAATCATGCTAAACAATGAGTCTAAAAGTTCAAAAAGATCCTTGTTTTTTTTAACCATGGAAAAGATAACGACCCTTCAAAAGCTGAATATTTTGTAATAGCTTCACCTCTAGATTTCTAGTATGGAGCAGCAAACAAGGGAATTGTGTGAGTGTTCTTTCTCCTTGCTGGAGTGGGAGAGTTTTAAAACAACCATCTCTGCAGGGATTACAACCAGGTTTCATCTTTTTCTGTTTCTTATCTGCTTATCTGAGAAGAGGTAAGATAAAATGGAATGGCAATCCCTTTGACTTAATTAACCCTGATTTGAAGAGCCTGGGGTAAATGTGTTGCTCGTGTTTGTGATACAAAGAAATGGTTACTAGAAAAAAGCACTTAGATGATTTCTAAGTCATCTAATTATGTTTGTTTCTGGCATTTAACCTTTTCACCAACTTTACAATAGTGGCATCTAGTCTGACAGTTTTCTGCAATACTGTCTTGAAGTTGTATTATCTTTGAAAGGTAACAAGGACTATACTTTTGAATTCTAGCTTTTGAACTATGATGTTGGAAGTAGAAATTACATGCAGTATATTTATCCAGAAGGATGAGGAATGAATGTAATGCTCTGATTCTTATATATATTATGTGTGGATCATAAGGGATTCCTGTGGTGACTTTTAAGAAACAAGTTCTCTAGAGAGAGGCCTTAACCAAGGTCAACACCTCAGTAGAGACTGAATCTGGCCGTCATTTAAAGAGGTGGGGTGGACACATTTGCAATGGAATGCAAGGAGGTAGAACGAGGACATGAAATTGAAAAGCAGAACCTGCAACTATGAGGCTTGAGGACTCTGTACAGTACAACCTTTCTTCTCCAAGGTTTCCATGGAGTCTTGTAGAAATCATAAGAACACTGAGCATGAATTAAATGGATTGAGTGTCAAAGGATGATCTAGAAGGTTTGAGTAAGTGGTATGACCAAGATGTATGTACTATACATAGAGCTAGAATGACTTTATTAACACCAAATCAGTGCGCTCAGCCTTTTGAAGTAGTGCCTGCAGGCATTTAAAAAACCTATTATTTATGCAATTTAACATTTAATGGCAGTTGAGTTTTGACAGACCTTCTTGTATGAAAATTCCTGAATGCTATAAATGCTATAAATTATAGGACTGTGGAACAGATGGTAAATGTGACAGCTCCATTACTTCCTTCCAGTAGTGCTTTTAAAGATCTTGAAATGCATCAGGATGGCTGTGAAGAAATGAAGGAGTAGGACAAGCAGTAGATGAAATGAAAAAGAAAAAAAAAATAAAAATAAACGCACCGCACAGACCAGCGAGAGAACTCAGAAAGCATTCTTGGAGGCCGTGAAAACACTTGAAAATGTAGAGACAAACGAAGTGAGCACCGAAGACTGAATGGAGTAAAGTGAAGGGGACCAAAATGTTTACCTGCTATGAAAGGCAGCAGTGGATGAAAGATGGTTACTATTGGCAACAGCAACAGATGTAGATTGTTCCTTTTTCATGTATAAGTAGAGTTTAGAAACTACAGTTCTAAAGAGAAATATAACGTCTGTCATTCTGGGGTGAAAAAGCCTTTCAGTCTACAGAGAGACGGCACCCCTTTCTTCAACAATGTCCAGGAAAGATGAACTTAATGGCACTGAATGTCAATGACAAAAGCATAGCTGCACTTCCCCAGGCCTTATTTCCATTTTTATTAAATTCCATACTTGCCCCAAACCTGTGAATTTCTTTAGGCTCGTCCTTATTTCATTTCAGTCCCCTGTACTGTGAATCAACGCTAATTTGGGTGTCTGGGTGCTGTTACACACGCTGTTTTTCATCTCCCTTTGCTTGTTTTCTGACTTTAACATTCTGAAATATCTGTGCATAGGAGCTGCATCTCATTGATCAGATTTACTTCAAAAAATCTTTGATTTCAATGAAAATACAGGAAACATTTCATGGCTTAGAGGAGAGAGAACTACATCAGCAGGAGAGTTGACATCGTGTGTCAGCCACTCACTGACTGTGGAAACTTTGAGAAGTAACTGCATCTCTCAAATCCTAAGTTTCCTTGTCAGCAAAATGAAGGCGTTAGAGCTGATAATCTTGAAGGTCCCTCCAGAGCTAACAATTTTATTTTTTTAATTGACATATTTATTTTTTAATATTTTTTATTTTATTTTATTTTTTTATACAGCAGGTTCTTATTAGTTATCTATTTTATACAAATTAGTGTATATATGTCAATCCCAATCTCCCAATTCATCCCACACAATCTTATTTTTTGAGATGAAAATCAGCATCAGTCAGTGTGAGGTGAGTAAAGCACAAAAGTAGAATATCTACGGCACTCTTCACAGAACCAGGACTTTAGACTTGGAAGGGGTCTTACTGTGCTTCTAGTTCTCCTTTATTTTGACATTTGAGGAAACTGATGCCCAGAGAGATGAAATGGCCTGTGACACAGCTACACAGTAGCAGGCTAGCAATTTAATATATTACATATTTATAAATAATGCTATGAGCTTCTGGAGACTTTAATGGTTTAAGTGATAACCCTATTTGAGAGACCTCATAACTGTGTCACTAGGGGTTTCAAGGCACTAAAAAGGCAGAGAGTTGGAATAGGTCTGTGTGCCAGTCAGACTTCTCCAGAGAAACGGAACCAATGGGATATACATATATTTATTTATTATGAGGAGCTGACTCACAAGATTATGGAGGTTGAGGAGTCCCACAGTCTGCCATCTGCAAGCTTGAGACCCAGCAAAGCTGGTGGTAAAATTCCAGTCCGAGTCCAAAGGCCTGGGAATCAGAGGACTTAATGGTGTAAATCCCAGTCCACGGGCAGAAGACTGACATTCCAGCTCATGCAGGCAGGAAGGGGCCAGATGCTCCCTTCCTCGGCTTTTTGTTCAACTTAGGCCCTCAACGGGACCGGTGATGCCCACTCCCACTGGGGAGGGCAATCTGCTTTACGGAGTTCACTGATTCAAATGCTAGTCTTATCTGAAATATCCTCACAGACAGAGAAAATATTTAATCTGGGCTCACTGCATCCCAGTCAAGTTGACACATGAAATTAACCATCATAGTCTCACATAACTGTGCCATATAAGGTTTATAAATCTGGGAGTCAGGTTATTGAAATGGACAAAATACCAAAAGACAACCAGAGAAGAAAATACATCATTCCCCATGTGCTTGTGGGCATAATTAGATGAAGGAATGTAGAAACTGCCTAATATATGCCCTTCAATTATGGTCAAATCCCAGAAATACTATACTTTAAAAAAGGGTTTTAAGAATCCATGTGCTTTTTAAGGAATTATCTGCCACATAAATCTCAAAAGTAAACCACCCTCAACAATGATATACACGATGTGTTGTTGATATTTTAAGTGCTCCTGTAAAAGCATACTGTGGTTAATTTAAAATATAATTAATGAAAGACTGTCACCTCAGAAACTGGAACATGTTACTGACAAATGAAATTAGAAGTGTGGTAGTCTGCATGAAATCTAGAGTCAAAGGAAGGATCTGTCTGTGTCTCTCCTGCACGGTCAGTGTGGAGAGGGCCCACTAGTATTGCAAAACTGGCCCCAGTTCCTTAAACAGAAATAGCCAATAGTGGGAAACAACCGATCATTGGACTTGGTAGAAAATCTCTTTAAAATACCTCCACATTTGTCTTTATTTTCCTTGTACCACGTGGCCTTTTGGTCCATAACTGAACAGACCTGCAGATCAGAAAGGCCTGCCCTACCCAGGACTAGGATGTCTGGTATACACGGAAGCACTGGTACAGTTGCCTATGAGTGTATAAATCAGTGCTCCCGAACTTGACTGGCCCTTGGAAATCACAGAAATACGCAGATTACCACTGTCAGAAGTAGCTCTTGAACTAGTGTCCCCCTCAAAATGCAGCCAGCTTAACAGGACACTATGAGCCTTTATTTTAATGAATATCTGAGTTGTATGCTTGATTTCCTACAGATGTTTTCCCTCGGGATACCTTGGGGCAAAGGAACAAGGAAGACATAAAATTAAAGAGAAATTCACAATTTTTAGCTACGAGATTAGAGGGAATTCCCTGAAGAAATGGCACAAAGTTAAGGTAAATTTGATGAACAGAAGAGAGGAAAGCTCCTTACAGGTCTCATTTCCATGGGGACCAATGTCAGCCTGGAGGACTCAGGGAAGGCCCACATACCAGGGCAAAGGGCAGCACAAAAGGCAAACATCACAACCTGACAATTTTCCTGATATCAACTCTATCTAGATTAACAGACATCCTAGCGACCTTTTTTCTTCCACTTGGGAGTGAAGTTAACAGGGTTAAAGAAAATGATTGAAAACCATAAACCCTGAACACATGTATCTTGATTTTGCCAGCTGAGTCCAAAACCAAACATAAAGAGAACAAAATTTTAAAAGTGCTATAACATGACTAACTCAAGTAGAAATACATAGGCCAAAAAAAAAAAAAAGCATTGATCCTACTGCCACCCCAATCACAGATTAGGTATCACTGCCTACCTAAGACCCTAGGATTCTGTTTAAGTTAAGAAACTATGTCATAACTTAATTTTGTTTACCAGACAGCATCTAACACAGTGCTGAGTATAGGGAGAAAGCACTGACTAAGTCTGTGTTGAATCGATGTGCTAATTAACAAATTCAGCAGATTTGGCAACTACTGAGATTTGCCATCAAAACCAAGTCACCAAGCCATACTACAGCCACTGGCTGTGGGCCAGGACTCAGGATCCTCATGAGCACCAGAGAGGCCTTGGAGCCCAGCATTAAACTTTGCAAAGGACGAGCTCTGTAACCTGGCACATCCATGAATCAAAATGTCCTCTTTTTGTTTAACATGATCCCACACTTAAGGGTTATTAGCCTGTTTGGTGATCCTCAGCACAACAGGAAGAAAGGAGACAGAAATAACCTTCCTCAGCATCTATTCGCTTGCTTTGGAAAAGTTATTTTTAGAGCAACTTCTCTCCCACAGATATAATAGTATTATGCTTAGTCAACATGTCTACATAGTTTATATAACACATAGGCTTTTGTTCTCTCTTTTATTATTAGAATAAAACTGAGACTCACTGGTATTCAGGTTGGTTTACTTTGGAAGGAACATACGTGTCATTTGATATTTGGAAAATTGGAATTCATAAAATATATGCATCTCAGGGAGGAGTGATTAATAGATATTGGGTATAAGGGAAAGAACCGAAAGAAAAAGAACACATGAGTTAAGCTTGTGTGATGAATATAAAGAATACAGGGGTGTCTGTCTTAATTAAAACGCACATGGTGGGCGTGTCAGGAGGTGGGAACGTATTAACTTCGATGTGGATGATGGGAATATAGAAAGTAGGGAATTTTCAATTACACTAGCGGTAACAAGGACATGAAAATAAAGCCTTGTCCGGTGAGGGAAACCTAAAGATGTGGGTGTTTCAATCACAGAGGCGGAAATGGAAGTTCAGAAATCGAGGTGCACAAACCACAGTATGGGTGGCGACAAGATGAATGATGGGAAGTTAAAACATCCTTAAGTATCTCACTCTGGTTTTTAATACTATTCATATATGAAATAGCTTAGACTTAGTTCACAATTTGAGTTGAACCTTCACACTCCTCGTGAGATAATTTATGACTTTAAGCGACAATCTCAACTGAACTAAAATATTATTCACTGTCAAACAATTCGGCTCTTGTTGCTGTTGCTGCTGTTATTATTATTTCATGACCACTGGTAGTTAGGTAAATAATTTAGAGACAGCAGAGGTTCTGTGCAAAGTACCTAGCAGATTCACCAGATTCTGCCACATCATCATGTAAAATTATAATTAATAAGAATACCAGCCAGTTTAGAATAATTTTAATTAATCTAGTGGTAGACTTTGCTTTCCATTCGCTATGGCAATCACTATTTTCTGGAGTGGGTTCAGCAGTTGCACTGAATGTGAGAGATGAGAGAGACATTCTTTGCTGAGCTTGTTTACAGTCAGAGGTAAGATTCTTGGCTGGAACATCTGGAGGTGCTTAGGCACCCAGAATCACCACAGTAAACTGGCCCCCTGAATTTCTTGTGGACGGGAGAAACATGCATTTGTATTTGCAAATATGAAATAATAACCTCTTTAAGTATCTTATAATAAAAAAATTTTCCATTAAGACAACCTCAAAATATCAGCATCTCTTTATGCCCTTCTGAGGAAAGCTCCATGTTAACATGGGAGTTTTTCATAGCTTTTTCGTTAAAAACCCTTAAGGGAAGGTTATTAAAAATGTTTATGTCTCAGTGCAATGGTGATACTACAGGTCTTGAGATAGATCCAGAGCCTTATTATTGCGGACTGGAAACTTACATGTGTTTATAAGCATATATGTGTATAATTATATTATGACATTATTACATTGGGCTCCAGAAGTGATGTTCCACAGCAGAAGCTTAGCATTTATATTTGTAAATGGCTACATGCCTTTTCTTTAGTAATTACTTTTTACAAGAACCAACAGTGGTTGGTCCAAATGAGTTCAGTGAACATCCTTATCCATTTGTATGGTACTCACGGCTGGAAATAGGAAAGCACCATTTAGACACAGGAAGAGTCAGCAAAACAGGTCTCACCAAGAATGATCTCAAATTCTGCTTTTTGAACTTGCGGTGTCTAATTATTTAACTTCTGAAGACTGAAATGTATTTTGTTTTGTGAGATTATCACTTTAAAAAATATTAGTGCTCTGATTCTTATATGAAAACAGAGACTTAATAAAATAATGTTATAGAGTCAGTAAACATCATGCAGAATACATATTTTCTGACATCACCAAGCATTGCATCACAAGGTAATTAGGAAGCTAATAATCTTTGTTTGTTTGTTTGTTTTATGGTATGCGGGCCTCTCACTGTCGCGGCCTCTCCCGTTGCGGAGCACAGGCTCCGGACGCGCAGGCTCAGCGGCCATGGCTCACGGGCCCAGCCGCTCCGCGGCACGTGGGATCTTCCCGGACCGGGGCACGAACCCGCGTCCCCCGCATCGGCAGGCGGACTCTCAACCACTGCGCCACCAGGGAAGCCCGCTAATAATCTTTTTAAAGAGCATTTTCATTTATAAAAAGAGCCAAAGTTTTATCGACTGCCTGCGCAGTGTGTGCTCATTCAAATTACTGTGAAAGCTGGAGTTTAATAATTTTCTGTGTAGTTTTTTACCACCCACATATGAAAACTATCTGAGACAGTTATTTCATGGCTAATACAATTGTCCTTATATGGTCAAAGGAAAATAAATAAGTTAATCTGGCTAAGCACATTTACATGCTGACATTAGTATTCATAAACCAGGTACTGTACCAGGCAAAACGGATATAAAGATGACCGTAAACTTATCCTTGCTCTCATAGAGCTTACTATTTAGTTAAGGGAGGCATAGGTAAACAATTCGTTATAAGAAAGTATAATTGGTGTTGTTACAGAAATATGAATGAATTCAGAAAAACCAAGGGAATTATGCTGTTGGTGTTACCTTTGCACTGCCTTTTAAAACTCTACATAAAAATTTCTTCATCCATAATATGAAAGCATATTGTAACATGAAATCTCTTCAGTGAGACCCTGGGGTTGCTTCCAGGATAAACATTCTGTGATTTGATACTAATTTAGGTTACAGTGAAGATCACTGTAAGTTCTAAATTGGAAGAAATAAAATTCCAAGGGGCAACATTAGTGACGGAGTCAAGATACAGATTTTCCATTTTAATTTGTGATTTTTCTCCTCTGAATTTGGTTTTGAGATCCATGAAATGGGATATTACCTAACTCAAAGTCAATTTAGAAAATATATGTGAAATTAGGTGAGGACACTGTTAGTAAATTGAGCCTTCCTATGCTGCTTTTCTGCTATATTTAAATATCAGTGATGGAGATTTTAAACCTTGCAATACTACACCTCTGGGGTTATTGTGAACCCTCTGCAGATCTGATCTGCCTTAAATATGAGTAACCTTCCAGGCCTATCATCACTGTAGCCTTCAGTGTTCTACGAATTTGACATTTCATTTAAATCTTGGTTACTCAGCAATTTTAATACTAAGCAGAGTAGCTAAACGAAAGGCAATTGCTTTTCCTTCTTTCTCTTTCTTTACAAATCAAAAGACTGGTTTCACCCACATTTAGGTAATAGTCTCTAAGAATTCTGCTGATGTTGATGTCAAAATAATTTCACAAAGACACCGGGGGGATTCTTATGTATTTGCCAAACTTGCAGCTTCCAACTTCCTGATGTTATTAGAGAAGCGGAAGGTGCAAATGTGAAGTTCACTTCAACCTCAGTACCAGACTGACCTTGCTGTGGTAATAAAGCATATGAATGCTATTTTGATGTCTAAGAAATTATAAAACATACAGTCTAATTCCTGGTTCTAGTAATATAGCATTTAGAAACAATGAAGGAAGGACAGTTAAGGAGTAGAAAGATAGATGCTATAACATGTTACTTATACTCTTTGAGTTCCAGTTTCTCCATTCACATGAAACCTGAGTAAGAACTGGCTGTCTTATTAACAGTCTTAGCACAAGTTGCATCTTACAGAAGTAAAAGTCTAATTCTACCCAATTAATTTTCTTAAAGAAAACAAAAGCAATTCAATGAAAGAAGGATAGCTTTTTCAATAAATGGTGCTGGAGAAATTGGATAGCCATAAGCAAAAAATAAATATATAAATGAATAAAATGAACCTTGACCTTAACCTTATATGTAATGTAAAAATCAACTAAAATGGACCATGGACTTAAATGTGAAACATAACACTATAAAACTTCTAGAAAAAGACAGAGGAGAAAATCTTCAGGACCAAGGACAAGGCAAAAAGTTCTTAGACTTGAACTAAAACCAAAAGTATGGTCCATTAAAAAAAATAAAGCTTGGGCTTCCCTGGTGGTGCAGTGGTTGAGAGTCCTCCTGCCGGTGCAGGGGACACGGGTTCGTGCCCCGGTCCGGGAAGATCCCACGTGCCGCGGAGCGGCTGGGCCCGTGAGCCATGGCCGCTGAGCCTGCGCGTCCAGAGCCTCTGCTCTGCAACGGGAGAGGCCACAACGGTGAGAGGCCCGTGTACAGCAAAAAATAAAAAATAAAAAAAAAATAAAGCTTGATAAATTGGACCTCATGAAAATGAAAAATTTTTATTCTATGAAAGAGCCTGTTAAGGATGAAAATACACATAATGGACTGGCAGAAAATAGCTGCATATTGTATATTTGACAAAGGACTAGTATCTAGACTTATAAATAACTCATATCTCGCTATTAGAAAACAAATATAATTAGAAAATGGGCAAAAGATACGAAGAGACATTTCAGCAAAGGGGCTATACAGGTGGCAAATAAGCACATGACAAGATGCTCAATATCATTAGTCATTAGCGACATTAATATTAAAACCATAAAGAAACATCACTGCACACCTTTCAGATAACTGAAATAATTAATAGAGAAAATGCCATATACTGGCGAGGATGTAGAGAAACTGGATCACTCATACATTGCTGGTGGGAATATAAAATGGTACAGTCACTCTGGAAAATAGTTTGACAGTCTTTTAAAATTAAAAAAATAGACTTACCATGCAATCCAGGAATCATACTCCTGGGCATTTATCCTAGAGAGAGATGAAGACTTATTTTTCTGCAGAAACTGATAAACAGATATTCCTAGCAGCTTTGCTCATAGTAGCCACAAACTGGAAACTACCCAGATGTCCCTCCACAGGCGGACGCTCAAGTAAGCGGTGGTACAGCCGTCCCCAGGAGGCGGCTCGGTAGTAAAAGGAGGCACTGTTGATACATGCAACAACTTTCACAAGCCTCAAAGAAATTATGATGAATGAAAACACCAGTCTCTAAAGGATGCACACTGCATGATTCCATGTATAACATTTGTGAAACATCATCACAGAAGCGGAGAACAAATTGGTGGTTTCTGTGGGTCAAGGATGAGGAGGGTGGATATGGCTAAAAGTGGGTAGCACATGGGAGCTTTGTGGTGATGGTACAGTTAAATATCTTGATTGTGGTGGTGGTGGTGGTGAAGCGAAGCTACAGACTTGATAAAACAGCACACACACACACACACACACACACACACACACACACGGTCCTCTATAACTGGTGAAATCTGAATAAGCTCTATGACTTGTACCATTATCAAAATGAAAAAAAATCTAGCCCTCTCCCCATAAAACCTTGTTTTTGCATAATTCACTCAAAAAACTCCAAAGAGAGAATTACGCCTCATAATTAAACAGCCAGCATCCTAACCATGCCTTCCTCTGTCTAGCTCCCCAAGGTCTCTTCTTCATAGCTGTGGCTCCCTACTCTGTCTCTTCTCCCAACCCAAACCAAATAAAACAAAAAACAAATAACCACACAAACAAATAACCCCCGCCCTTCCCCTTTCCTGATCTCTATAGCTATGCTTCCCCTTGCCTCCCCCAAGTACAGGTCCTTTTCTTCCCCATGGTCCCACAAACCTCTGGATCATCTCTTTATTATGTACATAACTTTAGCCTATTTTGGATTATTTTAACTGCCTCTTCAGCCATCGTTAGCAGCAGTACAAAAAAACTTGAGAACTTGAATAAGCAAACACAAAAACCTCTTTGGGGAACGAGGAAGATTTGAATATTGACACGTTAATAGTTTGCCCTTTTCATTATCAAATGGGGTTAATAACCCCCACCACCCTTAAAGGGTTGTTATGAATATTAAATAAGATGTTATATGTAAAGCACTTAGTACAGTGCTTGGCACACAGTAGACGCTCAACAAATGGTAGCAGCAAGTAACAGGAAGCAATTGGCACACAAAAGAGAGTGGTAATAGAGTTCTGCAATTTAACAGTCCACAAAGAAACATTCATGAAGCATCTAATATACTCTTAGTACTTTGCCAGTACGATGAAACAGCCAAAGGGAAGATGCACACAGCATAAATAAGAACATGAGCCATTAGTCATTAGGAAAACGATCATTAAAACCCTAATATGATACTACCTGTAAGTATGACTAAGATCCTGGCAACTGGATCTCATTCATTGCTGGTAAAAATGCAAAATGCTATAGCCACTATGGAAAAGTCTGGAAGCTTCTCATAAAGGTAAACATTCATTTACCATGCAACTCCACTTCTAGGCATTTATCCAAGTGAAATGAAAACTATGTTCAAACAAAAATCTGTATGAGAATGTTTATAGCTGTCTTATTGCCCCACATTGGAATTTACCCAAACATTCTCCAACTGGTTAAATGTATAAACATACTGATATATCCATACAATGGAGTACTACTCAGAAATCCAAGGAATGTACTACTGACACACAAAACATGAATGAACTGCAAACGCATTATGCTAAGTAAAAGAATCTACACACAAAAGTCTACATACTGTGTGATTCCACACATGCAAAACTATAGAGACAGGAAACAGATAACTGGTCATCAGGGTCTGCAGATGGGAGGGGGATTGACTGCAAAAGGTCAGGAGGGAAATATTTCAGGCAATGGAACAATTCTATACCTTGATAGCAGTGACAGTTACACCATTGTATGCATTTGTCAAAACTCACAAAAATGTACACCAAAAAGGGTGAATTTACCTTATGCAAATTTTACCTCAATCGAAAAAGAATTGTAGCCTAAAAGTTAAGAACACAGATTTTGCCACTGTGTGCCTTCAGATATAATGTAAGAGATGAGACTAACACACCTAAATAAGGGAATCACATGTACTCGTACACAATTTGTTGCTGAATTATGAGGTTTAGGGATAGGTATAAATTGAATTTAAAGAGATCACTGATTTATGTGGGAAGAGGAAAGACTGGACTTCAGTGTCAAACATCAAAAGGGTGGGCAGAACCTGGATGGGAAGAGAGAACTGAAAGAGCATTTTTGCCTGAAGAAATGTGAGTAAAAATACTGAGCAGGAATGAGGAGTCTTACCTGAATGGAGCAGAGCTGGTGTTGAGAGTAACGAGAAATTGATTTGATAAAGACGATGGAGCCAGATTGCAGAGGGTCTTAAATTTTAAATACAGCCCATGACAGAATTAAAGTCTTTTCATAAGACAGCTATAGTAAGTTCTTGAATGGGGGTTAACATAAAAAGCAGTTTGTACAGATGATCATTCTGGAAGTAGTGTTCCCTCTAGAAGAAGGAGAGAAGCCACATCCGGGCACAACAGGAAAGGGGAATCAGTGTGTTATTTATGTTGCAGACCGAGAGTCCTTTGTGGCTTTCTGAATTGACATCTTAGCTGATTGTCTTAATAATAGATATCCTGTGTTAAAAATGGAATCTTTGAATGTTTAGCAGAAGGGAAGCACAGCTGCCTCCAGCAGTTTGTATCTATAGCTTCTGGGCATGGGGCACCATCTACACCATCTACAGGGAGGGCTGCTCAGCGGCTGCTTTCTTTTACACCTTGGGGACTGCAGCTGCCTGGATTGCCACATGCTCAAGTCACTCCTGATCTCAGAAATAAGGAACACTCAGAAATCCTACAGAACAGTGTTTTTCTGCTCTCTCCAGAGTTCAAATACATTTTGACCCCTATATGAAGTCACTGAAGAAAGGGCACCCGTTCCTTCCTTGGAAGCCTCAGGGTGAGTATAGGAGAGTACAATTCTGCATCCTTGCTTTGGCCAGTATCTGTGCTCATGAATGCCTCAGCTCTCTCATCCATGGTTTTAGCTAAGAGACTTTATTGAGAAAGACATTATAGTAAAGTGAATAAATCTCAAGAACTTGGGTTTCTTTTTAAATTTAGTAGAAAATCGTAAAGAATTTATCCATTGTCTATTGCTATAAAATTCTACTCAGAATCCTTACAGGGATGAGGGAGTCTTGATTGTATGTTAGGTTATCATATATACAATGGAATATTACTCAGCCATAAAAAGAAATGAAATTGAGTTATCTGTAGTGAGGTGGATGGACCTAGAGACTGTCATACAGAGTGAAGTAAGTTAGAAAGAGAAA
>NC_041218.1:8283305-8288709 GCF_002837175.3 Physeter macrocephalus
TATATGTATAGCTGATTCACTTTGTTATAAAGCAGAAACTAACACACCTTTATAAAGCAATTATACTCCAATAAAGATGTTAAAAAAAAAGGATAGCTTGAAGAATTAGAAACTGGATATCAAATTTTCTGGAATAAATCTGTAATGTTTCTCAAATTTAAAAGAAATGGAAAAATACTAAAATAAATACCCCATAACTATTCCAAGTAAAGATGTCAAGACCAACATTCAAAGCACATTGATATGGAAGTAGGTGTGTCCCTGAGTCTTCTAGAAATCTCTTAATCCTGGGATGTGCTGTATGAAGAGAGGATGTCAAATGTCTTGCTGAGTAGCAAATAGATGAACCCTACAAAGAGCTTCAACTAACAATGAGGCTAACATCAAATGCCCTTCATCTGAGAGTCCTAGAGGTCTTTACAAATGGCATAACATTAACCTGAACATCACTCCAGAGAAGCATCAAATTAATTTCCATTTCAGAAATGGAACCCTGAGAAAGAAGCATGTCCATGATCACAACTAAACCTACTTTTTAGCATAATTAAGGCCAGTTCCTATCAGCCATCTCTTCTGAGAGCTAATTTTAGGCCCTGGAGTAAAAGAGAGAGAGCATGAAGATGTCAAAATGGAAAACAAACCATATTCATTCAACATTTGGGGGATCATTTAAAGTTAAATAATAATACAGGATTACATTTCTCAAGGTATTCACTATATATTGAGAGTAACATTTAGGGAACAGTGTGGCAAGTGCCGTGATAATAGTATAACTGAAGTATGATGGAAATACATGAGAGGAAGAGAATCAAACTAGGGGATCAGGGAAAATTCACATAGGAAGAGATACTTAAGCCAAGCTTTGAAGGCTTGTAGAAGTTATCTTTAAGCAGAAAGCAAGGAAAAGGATTCTGTACAAGACAAACAGCACAGACAAAGCATGGAGCATTATAATTGCCAGTAGCTGGAACAGTGCTCGGGGGAAGGAGGCCACCAATTAGAATGTGATGTATGTGCTAAACTAAGGAGCTTAAAATGTGTACCAAATGCTATAGCCAAGGGAACAGGTCAGTGGTCAGCACACATAGTCACAGGAGACCCACAGCTCCATCAGCACCATGATATCAACAAGCAGCTGTAATTATAATTTACAGGAACTCCAACAGGCAGAAACAATACCACCTTACAAACTTCTATTTACAATTCATGCTTTGTAAGATGCCAGTAGGTTATACTGCCCAGGAGGAAAAGAAAACAAAGTTGGTATACGACTAGCTCACCTCTGCTGTAGAGTTAGGCCAAAGGAGAGATCCATCAGGCATGGTATGATCAAGAGAAAAGTAAGAGATTTCAAAGAAAACATAAACAGAACTCAGTGATAAGCTGGATATAAGGGGCTAAAAAAAATGAGTAACTGAAATTTTGATTCTGAATCACTGGGCTTTTTAAGTTATTCAGTGATTTATAAAAATAATAAAATAAGAAAGAATACTTAGGTGGTAAAGATGAATCCACAAACATGCTCAGTTGAAGATGACAATGAGACTTCAAGTCAGAGTTCTAGGTACCTAGTGGGGCTTGTCTCTGGACAACATCTACTTTCCAGGGCCTCTAACCTTGAGCTTAAGGCTGCTCAGTATGTATCAAATGATCAGTCCAGAGGAACAGTGTTTACAGGAACTGCTAGAAAGTTAGGTGGGGTATCCTTTCTTCTGGAATAAATCCAAGCTGAGGGCTTTGTCCCATCTTATTGTGGTGCTGCCCTCCTTGTGTTGCTTCCATTAAATTTGCTCAGACTTTATATACCAGCATCTTAATAAAAAGGAGCCCTGTAAAATTCATCTTTTCATCTACTATAACGATGGTGTACTGGTTGGGTTCTCTGGGAAACAGATGCTAAGATGGAATTAGAGCTGCACAAGTTTTATTGGGAGTAGCACCAGTGAAAGAAAAGAGCAAGATGCAGGGTTGGGCATGTGGTGCCGACAGACCCTAACTTAGACCTCACCCAGTCTTTGTCAGCCCAGGGAAGAGCTCTGGAGCAAAGATGGCATGCTGGAGGAGCCCCACAGGGGTTGGAGATGACCTAGCCCTTGTACCATTAATCTGCTGTCATTACCTGGAGGCCACCTGGAGGAGGATGTGACCTCATCTTAAAAGCTGGAACAGACCCTGAAGGAGCTAATGACTGGATGCATCAGCTGACCACAGTCCTTTCAGCTGGGCATCTAGTCCTTTCTTGAAGTAGGATCTGAGTGATGTATCTCTGTGTTGCCACAAAGGCCTTAAAGATTTGTTTACGTAATACCCTTTTTGAAGCCCCATGGGAGAAATAGCTCTTGGTAGCTGGCATAGCTGTGCATAACCCATACAAGGGATATGCTTCTGTATTTTGGACACTGGTATCCACATCACTGGTCAGATTTTCTTCTGTGCATTGGCTGCTATGAAGCTCAGAGCTAAATTTATGGGGTTCATATATATTTCATAAAATATATTTTGAATACTAATACCATACCTGCTGCATTATCCATTTCTCGTTTCCTTTTTACTTAGAAAGCACGTAAATTACTTTAGCCAAAGACTAGATCTCTAAGTAGAACTACCTTTCCATAAGGTGATTTGTGGGATACCATCATGGATCATGATACAAAATGGACTATATTACGGACTTGCCTGTGGTCCAGTGGTTAAGACTCCGCCTTCCAATGCAGGGGGTGTGGGTTCGATCCCTGGCTGGGGAGCTGAGATCCCACATGCCTCATGGCCAAAAAAAATCAAAACATAAAACAGAAGCAATATTGTAACAAATTCAATGAAGACTTTTAAAAAAATGGTCCACATCAAAAAATCTTTAAAAGAAATAAGGACTATACTGAATCTTAGCTTGGGCCTCATCTGATCCAACTCAAAAGTGAGAGAGGATCATCAATTAACCCCTTTGAATGCAAAAATATATATTTTTTTGTCCCTACTCTATAAATACCTAAATTATAAATCTAATCATTTGTATAATATTATTGATCTGTCATCCTAAATAGATATTTACTAACACATCTGAAAGTGCCTTTCAGTAAAGGTCCAGGACCCTCTAGTTGTCTGTTAAAAACATAAAGAAGAAATAAAATTCTGGGGGCTCCTCACTTTCGCCCTTTTCTTGCTAGTGCTTTATTAGTAACAAGGCAATGATCACTCTGAACTTCACTTCCGCTGGAGGGACCAGTATATGCAGGCCCTGTGGCAATCACTTGCCTTACCTGTCAGTTCTTGAAGTGTCGTAATGATTGTGACCTGGGCATTAGGAAAGCAAATTTTCCTTTCGTGATGGGAAGGAGGCTCGGTAATGAGGCCGAGGTACGGACAAGCGGTGAGGAGGGCTGCTCTCCAGGACAAAGCCACACCGACCAGAAAGGGCCGCTCATCAGAACCCCAGAGGACGAAGTTGCTCTGCGGCTGAAGGGAAGGGGATGATCCCTGACCGTGACCAGACCATGTGCTTACAGAGAAATCCTCCAAGGAAAAAGAAAAGAACCAAAAAAGATGATATGGAGTGCTTGGTTTTATTGCTATAAGCAGGCCTGGCTACATAATTTGCAGGCAAATTACAAAATAAAACTGTAGGATGCTTGTCCAAAAATTATTAAGAATTTCAAGACTAACAGCAGAGCATTAAAACAAGCATGGGGCCCTCAGGGCTTAGGTCCCTGTGTGACTGCATGTATCACATGTCCACAAGGTTGGCCCTGGTTACAGACTCAAAAGGTAACTATAAGAAAGACGGAGTTTTTTTTCCCTCAGATCACTGATTAACACCTCAACTGTAAACCTGAGAAAGTTCCGCTCCTATTACTCTGTCCTTAGCCTGGTCTAGCCCGTTAGCCCCCTGGGCCCTGGGGAGGGGAGGTTGCCAATGAACACAGTGGCTATAAAATCTCCAGTCAGTCCCAACTTCTCACCAGTGGAGCTGAGTGAGCACCATTCTTCTTTTGAATACTCTGTGTCCTTGTTGAAATACATGTTAGACCATATCTTACACAACACATCAAGATTTTTGGTTCAAAAGTTGGTTTGTGGTCATAATAGATTGAGAAGAGCTAACTCACTTCTCATCAGGAAATGTCATGGGATCAAGACTTCCTTTGCTAGAACTGAACATAAATACTTGATACCACTGAGGCTGCAGCAGCCACGGCTATGGTGATTGCAGAGTCAGAGCTTGCAGAGCTGAGTCAGAGGAGGGATATCACTTCCCCAAAAGGAATTTAGGTAGAAACGAACCACCAAAGTCTACAGAATCAGAATAGTGTCGGAGGGAAGCAGGGAGGTGTGGACAAGATTATTTTGAAAAGAAGAAAAAAAAATTCCCAAGGTGATCTAACAGTCTCCCGGTTAAGAACTATGCTCTCTACTTCAATTTTTTTTTTTTCTCCCCCGAGATGAGAGAGTGGGGCATAGATAGGTAAGGAACAAGCTCATGTTCACACCGGTAGTTAGAGAAAGCTGGACCCAAAACACAGGTATATGACGTCCCTGACCGAGCTCTTTGCACTGTATCAGAGTTTTCAAACTGCTTTCATATTTACTAGTTCAGGGGAAAATGTAACAAAGAAAAGACAATTCAGATGTACATCGTAATGAAACATTTATTATAGTGTCAATTTTGGGTTAGATGTGTGAAGGTATTAATGACTGAATATTTTAGTTGGAGGGCCAAGTGATTTTAGATATTGACATTTATGAAAAGTTGGACCTCATGACCAGAATGAAGTTTCCTGAAATGTGTTTGGTATTCAGCTTAATATACCATGTTTGTTTAGTTGGAGAAACTTAGAATTACTGTTAATTCTGAGAAATTAACTTAGAATTAATTAATTACTGTTAATTCTATAGAAAAGTCTATATGTCTGTAATTAAATATAATATCTGATTCTGTTAAAAGACTTAAAATGGTCTCAAATAAGAATCCCAGTTGCGTATGGATTAATGGGAATTTAAAAAAAACTGTTAGAAGACAAATTTCCAACCTGAATTTCATAGTGCTCTGTTTGGATCTGTAATTTAATAAAAATCTATCTATGGTCACGTTACTCAGTGAACTGCTAAAAAACTGAAATGCCTCCTAGCTGATAACTTATTTTTATGGCTTTTTATGGGCTGTATTCCCACACTCACTAAGTTATCTGATAAATTAACGTTACAGTAAAAGAAGCTGATTTTGCTACCATTACCATTAGCTAAAGGTAGCACTTGACAGATTCCTTCACCCAGAAACATGTAATGGAATAGTACATTTTCCTTGCAAACAAACCTCATTTATACTTTACACAAGGGTCATTTTTCTATGAAGGCAAAGAAAGAAAAATGTTCAGCTACAGTGGTCCAACATCAAAACATCTGAAGTTTC
>NC_041218.1:8289080-8297507 GCF_002837175.3 Physeter macrocephalus
GTGGAGCGGCTGGGCCCGTGAGCCATGGCTGCTGGGCCTGCGCGTCCGGAGCCTGTGCTCCGCGGCGGGAGAGGCCGCAGCGGTGAGGGGCCCGTGTACCGCAAAAAAAAAAAAAAAAAAAAAAAATACTCTACTGCTAAAAAACATCTGAAGTTTCAGTGAAAAGAGCCTGACATATTGAAAGACCTCACTAACAAAACTCATCTCTGAGTTAAGTGCGCGAATGAGAGAAGCTCCATGAAGAACCCTAATATCAATTCGAGATATTTTTAAAAATTAAATGATTTCTCTACATGAGGATCCCAGAGGAATATGGTGGACTAAATGCCATCCATCCTCTGAGCTTCACATTTCACAGCAGACATTCAAGACCTCCAGCAGTGCCTCTCCTTCCAGAATTAGTCCACTCGACGGTACCATTCCGGTAAAAAAGGAGACCCAGTGGGCCAAATGATGAGTAATAGTTATGAGTAAACATATTAAATGATACTAGGAGTTTAGGGACTGCTCTCGTTTCGAGCAATTTCTCTCAAGCAAAACACTTAACATGGGTCTCACACTGTTCCTATTTCAGCTTCTTATTTTGAAGCTGGCACTTTCTCCAGTATAGTGCAGGGGGAGCAATTGTGTCTCCTCATAAAACACCAATAAGTTTCCAAGCTTCAATCGCTTTACTTCTGCTTTCATTTCTTCCTTCTGATGTTTCTTCAGTTTAGCACTAATACTATGACTCAATTCTTTAATCTTTTAGGCATAGGTTTTGTGACTTTTCAACTTCTTGCCCTCTGAGAATAAAAGTGGGAAATGGTGAGAATAATTCCCAGGGATGAGTTTGATGTGTATAGGTATAAAATTCAGTTGGATAAAGAAAAACAGTTGCAACCATGATGGTAACAGACTGGTACAGTTATATTCTTGAGTTACCTTGTATGGCTTGAACCTCAATGTGAATAGCCCTCCCTGGAGTAACACCATGGTGGCCCTAGGTTATATTTTGGTGAATTTCAATAATTCACAATCATCTCTGGGTAGGTTTCTAAATCATTCTAATCCATAATAGATTTTACCTTCATATTCTTACTGATACCATTACTTATTCTATACGTCTAACATTTACTTTTTTGATACAACTAGAAAATGGAAAGAAACACGTCTTCGAAGGAACAAACTTCAGCCCCACTTAGGACTGGGGATGATTCAGACCATTAACAACACAGGGTAAGGAGCAAAGAAAAGCTGTAAATAAGCAGGAAAATAATAAATCCCCCAATTTGTGTCAGAATTTGAAAAGCCATTAAGAATTAGTGGGTGGGGCTTCCCTGGTGGCGCAGTAGTTGAGAGTCCACCTGCTGATGCAGGGGACATGGGTTCGTGCCCCGGTCTGGGAAGATCCCACATGCCGCGCAGCGGCTGGGCCCGTGAGCCATGGCCGCTGAGCCTGCGCGTCCGGAGCCTGTGCTCCGCAATGGAAGAGGCCACAACAGTGAGAGGCCTGTGTACCGCGAAAAAAAAAAAAAAAAAAAGAATTAGTGGGTGAAGGAACCTCAAGAACATGCTAAGTGAAAAAATCCAGAGACAAGAAGTCTCATGTTGTATCACTCCACATATATACAGAAATATTCAGAATAGGTAAACCCATAGAGACGGAGTGCAGATTGGTGGTTGCCAGGAGCTGGGGGAGGTGGTAATGGGGAGTGAGTGCTCAGTGGGTATGGGGTGATGACCTTTTGAGGGATGAAAATGTTTTGGAACTAGATAGAGGTTCTTGTTGCACAATATTGTGAATGCACTAAATGCCACTGAATTGTTCTCTTCAAAATGTCTAATTTTGTTATGAAAATTTCACCTTGATAGAAAAAAGTTCTAAAAAATAAAAAGGAAAACGATCTTTGTAGTTTTTCTGTAATATTAAAGTTATTCTAAGAAAAAAATTTACTTTTTAAAAATGGAATTAGTGGGGAGGGGGCATGAACTTTGACTCGTATTTGGTTTAAGGTACAGTGGAAAACCTCCATATTTTTGTTCCTTTTCTTCATCAAGTTACAGTTTTAAAAATTAAGTTATGAGCAACTATTAAGGCCATTAGCCCTTTTCCTCTCACATGTGTTAAAGTTTATAATGGAGTCAAATTTATCAGGCTCTTGTTTTCACTCAATTTGTTATCTTTTGCTTTATAATGTCTGGGCTCTGTTTTCTGCTTGGAAAGATGTTTCTCACTCCACCACTTGTTAAATTTGTTGTTGTTGATGATTCTTTTCCCCTAAGGTTTTAATTTTTTCTTATTTATTTCTCTTTTCTAATTACATTGTCTAGTATCTCTGATGATACATGATAATGTGCATCAATGACCTGCCATTGGTTTTATAGGGAGTTATGTGGTCGAATTAAGTTTCTCAGCTCACTTCTTAGCAGTGAGCTGAGAAACTTATGGATAAATGGGAAAGAGTGAGAAAAAAACAGCACATGTACTAATTTTCTCATCTTTAATAGAAATCTGGTATTGGACACTATTGAAAAGCAAATCAATCAAAGATGCTTAAGTATGTTATGTAATGGTATGAAGGTTTTAGTGTGTTGGGGCTCTACTCTCCCTCCACCTCCAAACTGGTTCACAAGAGATAATTGTTAAATATTCAGGAAATTTGCAAGCTGGTTGTTAAAGCTATTATTAAAAATTAAATTACATAAATTTATGGTTAAATTGTATCAAAGCAAATGTATCAAACACTCAAAAATCATGTCAATTATACTATATTTACTATATATAGTACTATATGCTATATTTTACTATTATCTATGCTCTTAAGGCTGTTTATGTTATTGCAACTGAAGTATGGAAATCCTAATAATGGTAGCTTCTGCCCATCTCTTCTCTACTCTGCATTCTGTGAGGATAGACTGGCAGCTTGAAATCAGCTAAGGTGGGAGTATTAATATTATGGAAATTGACAAATGCTGCAAATCAGGGTTTGACGTACTGCTTTTTCGATTGTCAAACTTAAGTAATAAAATGTTAATCATGCAGATTTAACTTGTGTTGTGTCTGTGTCTATTCTGAATAGAACAAAACATTCAGAAAACATTCTTCCAAACTTTGAATACTACTATCTGATTTAGTGAATAATTCTCTCAATTCACTGACAAACAAGAGATGTCCTGACATTCACCTTCCTTCATTGTTTTCCTTTTCTTTTACATATTTTCATAAAATAAAATATCAACCAACACCCATGTTGGAACTACACTTGGAGAGCCAGTTAGCAGCACCCTACTGTATAAAGATAACCGTAAAAAAAAAAACCTGAAATGATAACATAACTAACCAAAATACTGAGGCAAAGGGGAAATAAACATAGTAAGCAGTAATTACATTACAAATATAAACAAAAAATCAATTATAAAAATTATACTGCAAATACAATTTAATTTCCTTATCTTCCATAGTGAAGAGTCAACTGATAGAGTTTAAGCTTAATATAGCTAGAAGTGTATGATTAATTATATTATTAAGATATATAATGGTAACCAGTAGAAAAATTAATGTTTTACAAATGATTCCAGCTTATCAAAAGAAAAACATATATATAAACCTGCATACACAAAGAGGCCTCTCCTGACTCCCAGTGTTACCTCTTACCCCAGCAGCCCAGATTCTAGTCCATCTCTCTGCTCTATTCTCTCATATAGTCCTGTAATTTTCCTCTATGACACGTTTAAAATGATTAGTTGCATAATCACATGATGAACATTTATTTTTTGATTAATCAATAATCTTCGAGAAGGTACAGCCTATGTCTAGTTTTGGTCACCACTGGCACAAACACCAGGTGCAATGTCTGAGACACAGTAGCTGCTCAGTACTGATGAGTGAAGAGCCCTTCCCCTCAAGGACCTTCCAGAGCAGAGGGAAGGCTACAACTAAATGCAATAACATAAAGGGAGCCTGTTTAGCTTTAAAGACATGCAAAAAGATTCATGTATTCTACCTAGGGGAAGGCTTCATAAAAAATGTGTCATCTGAATTGGATCATGGAAAATAGGCAGTTTGCCAGAGACAGAGAAGATAGTCATTTTAAAGAAAGGAAACTGCCAGCAGAGAGAGAAGGTTAGTGAAGGGTCCATATCATGGAGAAGCCTGTAGACTATACTAAGGATATGGAATTCACCTGTGAGAAAATGGTGAGATCTGATTCTTTTTGTATTATTATAGCAAGAATATTTAGCATGAGATCTACCCTCTCAACAGATTTTTTAAGTGCACAGTGTAGTATTGTAAACTATAGGCATGACTGAATAGCATATCTCTAAGTCATCTTGCATGACTGAAACTTTATACCCATTCATACAACTCCACCTTCCCTTCTCCCTCAGTCACTGGAAACACCATTACTTTCTGCTTTTATGAGTTTGACTACTTTAGATACTACATATAAGCAGGATCATGCAGTGTTTGTACTTTTGTGACTGACTTATTTCACTTAATATAGTGTCCTCATGATTCATCCATGTTGTGGCATATGGTAGGATTTCCTTCTTTTTGAAGGCTAATATTCCATTATATGTATATATCACAATTTATCTATTCATCCACTGATAGATGTTCAGGTTGTTTTCATATCTTGGCTATTGTAAATAATGCTGCAATGAACATAGGAGTGCAAAGATCTCTTCACACCTGTTAGAATGGCTATTACACATAAAAAAAAGATAAGTGTTGGTGAGTATGTGGAGAAACTGTGTACACTTGTACACTGTGGATGGAAATATAAAGCAATGTAGCCATTAAAGAAAATAATATGGAGGTTCCTAAAAAAATTAAAAATAGAATTACCAAGTGACTTAGCAAATCCACTTCTGGCTATTTATTGAAAAGAACTGAGATGAGGTTCTAAGTTGAAGCACCCTTTGGAGACAGTGAGGAAGCAGGAGAGGAAGGGGGGCTGGAAGGTGAATTTGGTGAGTGGTGCTATGATTACGTGGCTCCTACACTTTAGCTCCTAGTGCCATGTGATCCAGAGAGGAAAACATGGCATAACTGCATCAGTCACCAGGTTTATCTGAGCACCTCTTTTGGCTTAAGGGGAAACCATCACTGAAGTAAAAAGGGGAGCAAGATACTGTGGCCAAGCCCAGCTTCTCCTCTTGTTACCCTCTCCAATTTGAAATTTAATTTTCATTCTTTCCATGAAAATCCACTTATTCAAATCCTGGCTCCTCTACAAAAACTTACTTTCTTAAATAATCTTATCCAACTTTAATCACATGTATTCTATAAACACAGGATTTTCATAAAGTCATACTCCTCTATGTATGCCTATGACCTCCTTCTAGATTTTCACACCTTCAGAATTAAAGGTGTAGTTTTAATTTCTTTGTAATCACTCACAGTACATGTAAGATGTTTAGCACAAAGTAGATTTTTGTTAAATGTTTTTTATAGCTACTTATAACACAATGAGATATGAGGATTAAAATAGGTTACTACAGAGGAGCAAAAAGAAACAGGACAGATGTGTGAAGAGGAAAACATGGGAGAGAAAAAGACAACAGGATCCTTTCCTTAATTATATTAGAGGTAGGTCAAAGAATAAAAAATGCTTTCAAAGAATTAAAGATGAGTATCTTATAAAACTTAAGGATTGATGGCATGCTTGATTCAAATTCTGGTTTTCCTCCAAAGGTAGAATGAGATTCACAAACTTGGAACTATACAGCTTGTAATGGAAAATTTGGTTAAACAAGTGGTAACTGTTTCTTACAACATTCCCAATACTGTGCATTTTCAATGGCTAATTGATGGTATTTTCTTGTTTAAGAAAATCACTAAATTAGGAACCAAGATGGCGGAGTACAAGGAGGTGCTCTCACTCCCTCTTGTGAGAACACCAGAATCACAACTAGATGCTGGACAGTCATCGACGGGAAGACACTGGAACTCACCAAAAAAAGATACCTCCCATTGAAAGACAAAGGAAAAGCTACAACGAGATGGTAGGAGGGGCACAATCACAGTAAAATCAAATCCCATAACTGCTGGGTGGGTGACTCACAGACTGGAGAGCACTTAGCCACAGAAGTCCACCCACTGGAGTGAAATTTCTGAGCCCCACGTCAGGTTCCCAACCTGGGGGTCCGGCAAGGGGAGGAGGAATTCCTAGAGAATCAGACTTTGAAGCCTAGTGGGATTTGATTGCCGGACTTCGACAGGACTGGGGGAAACAGAGACTCCACTCTTGGAGGGCACACACAAAGTAGTGTGCGCTTTGGGACCCAGGGGAAGGAGCAGTGACCCCACAGGAGACTGAACCAGACAGACCTACCTGCTAGTATTGGAGGGTCTCCTGCAGAGATGGGTGGTGGCTGCAGCTCACCGTGGGGACAAGGACACTGGCAGCAGAAGTTCTCGGAAGTACTCCTTGGCCTGAGCCCTCCCAGAGTCCGCCATCAGCCCCACCAAAAAGCCCAGGTAGCCTCCAGTGTTGGGTGGCCTCAGGCCAAACAACCAACAGGGAGGGAACACAGCCCCACCCAAAAGCAGTCAAGGGGATTAAAATTTTTCTGAGCTCTGCCCAACAGAGCAACAGTCAGCTCTACCCACCACCAGTCCCTCCCATCAGGAAACTTGCACAAGCCTCTTAGATAGCTGCATCCATCAGAGGGCAGACAGCAGAAGCAAGAAGAACTACAATCCTGTAGCCTGGGGAACAAAAACCACATTCACAGAAAGACAGACAAGATGAAAAGGCAGAGGGCTATGTACCAGATGAAGGAACAAGATAAAACCCCAGAAAAACAACTAAATGAAGTGGAGATAGGCAACCTTCCAAAAAAGAATTCAGAATAATGATACTGAAGATGATCCAGGACCTCGGAAAAAGAATGGAGGCAAAGATTGAGAAGATGTAAGAAATGTTTAACAAAGACCTAGAAGGATTAAAGAACAAACAAACAGAGATGAGCAATACAATAAATGAAATGAAAACTACACTAGAAGGAATCAATAGCAGAATAACTGAGGCAGAAGAACGGATAAGTGACTTGGAAGACAGAATGGTGGAATTCACTGCTGCGGAACAGAAAAAAAAAGGAATGAAAAGAAATGAAGACAGTCTAAGAGACTTCTGAAACAACATTAAACGCAACAACATTCGCATTATAGAGGGCCCAGAAAGAGAAGAGAGAGAGAAAGGACCAGAGAAAATATCTGAAGAGATTATAGTCAAAAACTTCCCTCACATGGGAAAGGAAATAGCCACCCAAGTCCAGGAAGTGCAGAGAGTCCCATACGGGATAAAACCAAGGAGAAATACATCGAGACACATAGTAATCAAACTGGCAAAAATTAAAGACAAAGAAAAATTATTGAAAGCAGCAAGGGAAAAACAACAAATAACATACAAGGGAACTCTCATAAGGTTAAGAGCTGATATCTCAGCACAAACTCTACAAGCCAGAAAGGAGTGGCATGGTATACTTAAAGTGATGAAAGGGAAGAACCTACAACCAAGATTATTCTACCTGGCAAGGATCTCATTCAGATTCGATGGAGAAATCAAAAGCTTTACAGACAGGCAAAAGATAAGAGAATTCAACATAGGAGCACCTCAATACATAAGGCAACTGCTAACAGCTATAAAAGAGGAAATCGACAGTAACACAATAATAGTGGGGGACTTTGACACCTCACTTACACCAATGGACACATCATCCAAAATGAAAAGAAATAAGGAAACAGAAGCTTTAAATGACACAATAGACCAGATAGATTTAATTGATATTTATAGGACATTCCGTTCAGAAACAGCAGATTACACTTTCTTCTCAAGTGCGCACGGAACATTCTCCAGGATAGATCACATCTTGGGTTAGAAATCAAGCCACAGTAAATTTAAGAAAATTGAAATCATATCAAGCATCTTTTCTGACCACAATGCTATGAGATTAGAAATCAATTACAGGAAAAAAAACATTAAAAACGCAAACACATGGAGGATAAACAATACGTTACTAGATAACCAAGAGATCACTGAAGAAATCAAAGAGGAAATCAAAAAATACTTAGAGACAAATAACAATGAAAACACAATGATCCAAAACCTATGGGATGCAACAAAAGCAGTCCTCAGACAGCAGTTTATAGCTATATAAGCCTACCTCAAGAAACAAGAAAAATCTCAAATAAATAATCTAACCATACACCTAAAGGAACTAGAGAAAGAAGAAAAAACATAACCCAAATTTAGCAGAAGGAAAGAAATCATAAAGATCAGAGCAGAAATAACTGAAATAGAAACAAAGAAAACAATAGCAAGGATCAATAAAACTAAAGGCCGGTTCTTTAGGAAGATAAACAAAATTGATAAACCATTAGCCAGACTCATCAAGAAAAAGAGGGAGAGGACTCAAATCAATAAAATTTGAAATGAA
>NC_041218.1:8298107-8298587 GCF_002837175.3 Physeter macrocephalus
AGCAAACAGAATCCAACAACACATTAAAAGCATCATACACCATGATCAAGCAGAATTTATCCCAGGGATGCAAGGATTCTTCAGTATACATAAATCAAATAATATGATACACCATATCAACAAATTGAAGAATAAAAACCATGTGATCATCTCAACAGATGCAGAAAAAGCTTTTGCCAAAATTCAATACCCATTTTTGATAAAAACTCTCCAGAAAGTGGGCATAGAGGGAACCCACCTCAACATAATAAAGGCCATATACGACAAACCCACAGCAAACATCATTCTCAGTGGTGAAAAACTGGAAGCACTTCCTCTAAGATCAGGAACAAGACAAGGATGTCCACTCTCACTGTATTATTCAACACAGTCTTGGAAGTCCTAGCCATGGCAATCAGAGAAGAAAAAGAAATAAAAGGAATACAAACTGGAAAAGAAGAAGTAAAACTGTCACTGTTTGCATATGACATGATACTATAC
>NC_041218.1:8299627-8364049 GCF_002837175.3 Physeter macrocephalus
TACAGCCACTATGGAGAACAGTATGGGGTTCCTTAAAAACTAAAAATAGAATTACCATATGACCCAGCAATCCCACTACTGGGCATATACCCAGAGAAAACCATAATTCAAAAAGACACATGCACCCCAATGTTCATTGCAGCACTATTTACAATAGCCAGGTCATGGAAGCAACCTAAATGCCCATCGACAGACGAATGGATAAAGACGATGTGGTACATATATACAATGGAATATTACTCAGCCATAAAAAGGAACGAAATTGGGTCATTTCTCTGTGATATAGAGACTGTCATACAGAGGGAAGTAAGTCAGAAAGAGAAAAAATATCGTATATTAATGCATATATGTGGAACCTAGAAAAATGGTACAGATGAACCGGTTTGCAGGGCAGAAGTTGAGACACAGATGTAGAGAACAAATGTACAGACACCAAGGAGGGAAAGTGGCGGGGGCTGGGGGTGGTGGTGTGATGAATTGGGAGATTGGGATTGAGATGTATACACTGATGTGTATGAAATGGATGACTAATAAGGACCTGCTGTATAAAAAAAATAAATTAAATTAAATTTAAAAAAATCAGGATGAAAGAGAAAAAAAGAAAATCACTAAAACCTCAACATAAATATGTTTATAGTAGAGAATTCGAGGGTATCATTTGGGTAAAGCTAGGGGACAGATATTTATAATAGTCATCACAATGGCTATAACTGGGCTAAAGCAACTACTAGAACCTACAGCCATTCAGAAAATTCTTATGAGATTGCATCCTGTTTAGTTTGCCCCCTTCTCTGAAACTGCAGATAACCACCGCAGCTCATGGGGTCTCTGTCATTTCCGAAAGATTCACGCCCAATCTGGTGCTAGGCTCACTTGTATCTTCACCCTGTCTCTTTTAGGCTAACGTTTTTATCTCCCGCTCTTCCACTCCCCTCCTCAGGGGAAAAAATAATGTTAAAAGAAAAACCATTGCCAGGCAAACAGAATTGAAGAAGCACATGAAAATAATCATAATCATTTATAGCTTGTGACCTGATAGAATGGGCTGGGAATTGAGCTCACACTCAGGGGAAAGGGAAAAGTGTGAGCTGTGAGACTGACATATGGGTGAGAGAGATCAGGATGGCAATGTGGAGTTAGCATGAGTTCTTCCATTAAAAATATTAATCTTCTAAGCATTTATTTACTTTTAGGGCTTTTGATGTCTGTTTTTCCCTATTTTTCTTTTTAGTTTTGTTTTTTAAAAATTAGACCTCCCTTTTGGGCTATAGACACTTTATTCTTTAATCATTGGTCTCTCTTCTGTAATTCCCATCCTTTATCTATCTCTGGCAACATCTACTGATAAAAGCAACCTCCCTGGAATTTTCAAAGGACACATGGTAAAAAGAGATATTTTTAAAAGGCAAAATATTAAAAGGGAGAGAGATATTGAAGAAAAATGTTGGGGAGGGGTCATGCAGCCCTCTTCCCCAGGACATTTAACACATCCTTCCTTCGGTGAAACATGGCTTCTGTCAGCATGAACCATATGCAAAGCATTTAGAGTTATTAAGATTTCCCTACATATGAATGCCCTCCTTGCAAAATGGGGCATAGCACAAATGACAAGAATCATTCTCAGTGGAGAATGGAAAATGCTCTGTTGTATCATAACATGTGCAAACACAGATCTTTTCTTTTAACTCCAGCACTGCAGCATCATTGCTTTTACCACCTTTGCACTCTGTCTCTTCCGCATGCCCTCACTTACTTCCTGTTCCATACTTAGTCACTGCATTCACTCACTTGTATACAACTCCCTTGCCCCTCTCATGTGTTGTATACAGTTGCATAATCCCCAAACAATGGTTGAATTATTCCTTCTCCCTAGGCCAAATATGACTTTGAAAAAACAATAACATGAAGAATGGCCTTACTTTAATTTCATGACCACTATACTCATGTGGCCACTGCTGTTGCCATCTGGCAACCCCACCATACACATCGAGTCCATTCATTCTCCTCTCTCCTTGATGGCTATTGCCTAGCTTTTCCTTCTTAAGTCTTTGCACATTCTTGTCTTAGCTTCTTACTTCACTGAGAAAATAAAAGGAATCCGAAGAAATATTCCAAAGCTTTCACCACAATATCCTTTAACCGACTGGCGAGTGAGCCCATAGACTTTGCCTTCTCTCCTATCACTTTGGATCAATTGTCCTTGCTTCTATATAAGGCAGTGCATCCACTGTACACTACATTTCATAATTTCTTGCACAGTCAAGGTCAATTATCCAGAAGTTTTTCTTTCTTTCTCATACATCATTTATTTTTCTCTCTACTGATTCATTCCAAGAAAAGTGGTGCTATTTCTCCCAACTTTAAAAATCACAAGACTTTTTGTTAACCTATTCCCCCTCTAGATACTATCCCTTTCCCCCGCTTTCCTGTCAAGCAAAACTTCATTGCATGCAATTCCTCTCCTCCTGTTGTCTTACAAGTCCACTGCATCCATGATTTCACTGTATAACTCCAACAGAAACATCCATCCTCCTTCCAGGACAATTTGCTCTCCTGATTTTCCTCCTACTTCATTGGCTACAGTCTTCTTTTCTATTTTTTCTCATTTCTGCAAACTACAGATCTTGCAGAGCCCAGGGCTTGGTCTTCGAATATCTCCCTTTCTCTATCTTTATAACTCTCTTGGCGATTCTTTTGGACACATAGATTTAAATACCAATTCCACACTAACAACACTCAAGTATGTACCTCTAGTCTTGACCTCTTCTCAGAAATCCAGTTAGATATGCAGTTATCTACTCAACACTCCCACTTGGTTTTGAACCTCAAACTTAATGAATCTAAATCTAAGTTTCTGATGTTTTGCTCCAAACCTTCTTCTCCCACATTTTTCTGTATCATAGTAAATAGCCATCCCATGCTTGCTCAAGTCAAAGGCCTTGAAGTTATACGCGACTCATCCTTTCGCTCACCTTTCATATCTAAACCATACAACAATTGAGCCGATTGACTCAAATGTCAGCATATATCCAGAATCCGACCAGTACTCCCCACTTACACCACCGTTATCCATGTCCCACACACATCATTCCTACAGTCTCCCGAGTGATACCCCCACACTGCTTCTTTTGTCTATAGCAGCTAAAAATGTTATTCTTGATTTTATTTATTTACTTTTAAGAAGTTATTTTTATTTTATTTTAAAATTTATTTATTTATTTTATTTATTTATTGGCTGCATTGGGTCTTCGCTGCTGCACGCGGGTCTTTTCTAGTTGCAACGAGTCGGGGCTACTCTTCATTGCGGTGCACGGGCTTCTCATTGCGGTGGCTTCTCTTGTTGTGGAGCAGGGCTCTGGGCACGTGGGCTTCAGTAGTTGTGGCAAGTGGGCTCAATAGTTGTGGCGCATGGGTTTAGTTGCTCCACGGCATGTGGGATCTTCCTGGACCAGGGATCGAACCCATGTCCCCTGAATTGGCAGGTGGATTCTTAACCACTGCGCCACCAGGGAAATCCCAGAAGTTATTTTTAAAAAGCAGGAAATTTTATTTATCTGCTCAAATGCTACCAATGGCATTCCCTGTCACCTAAATTAAAGCCAATGCCCTTATAATTGCATACAAGGCCCAGTAAATCTGCCCCCAGCACTTCTGGTAACTCGGCTTCTCCTTCTGGCTCACTTGGCTCTGGCCACATTGAACTTGCTCTTCCCCAGCTGTGTTCCAGTGTCAGGACTCATATCTCCAACTCTCAGGGCCTGGAGCAAATTTCCACTAGGTATCTTTATATTTTGCACTCTCATCTCTTTCAGATCTTTGTTGAAATTGTAACAATCCAAACCTAATCCTGTACTATTCCTCTTCCTAGCTTCATTTTTTTCTATAGCAATAATATGATCTGTCATGCTATATAATTTATGTATCTATGTATGCATTTGTTTGTTTTTCATTTGTTTGTTTGCCGCCCTTTGTAGAATATAAGCGTCAGAGGGTAATGATTTTTCTCTGTTTTTTTCATTGCTGTATCTGATAGGCAAAGAACATGCCTGACATAGAGTAAACACTTAATAAAAACTCATTGTTGAATGACTGAAAGAATAATGTGAAGCTCACCATTATTTGGATCTGGAACATATTTTACTTATGATTAAGAATGGGGACCTGGAAAGACACAGAATGAGAACACACTTCTAAATCTCTCAAACATTTTGGATTATATTTTCAAAGGAAGTCAAGTCCATTCTGCTTCTCTTGGAAACTCTTCCAATCATAAGAATGTGGCAAGAATCATCACTCTGAAATGTAAAAATGATTTTTCAGCAAGCCATTAGAATTTGAAGAATATTCTTCAGATCAGTTTCCCTTATGCAGGTGGTAAAACAAAACAAAACAACAGTCTCTATCTTCAAATTCAGGAATGCTAATTTTTGGTATTAAAACAGTTCTGTTTTAAGAATATGGCAAACATACCCAGGGGAAAATTTCTTCACTGCTGTGTTTGCTTTTATAGTTTTAAACACTGTGGTCTTATGCAAAAGGAAATAGAATTTTGTGATGGCAACGACAGGTGAAATAAGATGTGAAAAAATGATATTTTAGATCCTCATATGTCAATATAAAATGAGCTGTATTTCAAAGACGTCTTTCATCCAGTTCATACTTCTAGTTGTGTTTTTAAAAGCTACATGAAAAGGAAACAATCTACACATGCATAAAAAATCCCGAATTCTTAATGAGCAATAGACAATCAGGGTGAATTAACATGGTACTTATTCAAAAGCTTGGTGTTAACTGTTAACCTGTAAGTTATAACTTCTTCTCCCACTAATAGCTAACTAATCTATATTTTTCTTTTGTCAGAAGTAAGTATGGTAAACTCGCATTTAACACAGTTGTTTCATAAATAATCAAATATTTAGTTTAATAGAATGCTAGGTTATATATCATATTCTCTTACCAATTTCTTAAAACTTAGGATAGAGCATGATGTAATTAACATTACAACTTTCCTGAATGTGTGTAATAATGCAGAAAGTAATTCAGGATAATGCAGTCTCTCAGGGCCATCAACGGTCATTCTATTAGAACTTGCAAAATTAATAAATAGAATAATTTTAGATAACAGTGGCCTACTGTGTTATTGTCCATTAATAAGTTGGGAGGTATTTCAGGGTGCAGTTGAAAAGTGAATAGGTATATGCACGTAATATGTTTGCCAATACTAAAGAATTCCTATTGGATCAAATGTGCCTGATTGACTTTTGTAGGGAACTGAAAGTCAAGACACGAAATAGTGTTTATGTTTGAAAATGATATTTCTTTGAAGGTTTAAAGTTCCTTTTGGGAACTTCAATAATTTTAAGAGGAGAAATGATTGTTTTCAATGTGCTTAAAATCCACGGTGATAAAACATACTGACAATCTCTAAGTGAAACAGGAATGAATGTTAAACCCTACCACGTTAAAAACAAACATGGTGCTAAGAGCTCATTAGAGGCTAAAAGCAACTCTTAGAACATTTTATTCCAAAATGGCAAATTTGGTTATCTTTTAGAAAACAGCTTAATTTGTTGAAAAATTGTATCTGTTACTTTTTCTTTAAAGATGTGGTAGTTGAAATAGGATGATCTTACCACTGCTTTACTCACATTTAGGATAAAAGAATAGTATAACGTATAGGATAAAAGCAGTTTTAAAATGTTCTCAAAAATTTCAAATCTTCATGATCTCTTTTTATCATCCATTCCTAGAGAAACTATCAAAGAATGAAAAAATACACTTTTAATTCATTTGTGCTTTTTAAAATTTGGATCTTACTCTGTTAAAATGTTAATAATTAGTAATTAATCAACACTAATTGAGTGCTTACTATATGCAAGGATTTTGGCATGCAGAGAACAAAAATGAAGAGAAAAGAAGCCCCACTCGCTGTTCTGTTCAGGGCAAGGGATAGCAGGGGATTTTGTGGAGTTATTATGCTAATTGAATACTCCTCAAAGGAAGCTTGAATGTGTACACAGAAAGCGGGAATTGATCCTTTTTAAAATTACTATGCATATACCTGATTTATTACTCAGGCATCCTTTATGCTTCTCAAGTTCTTATTCATTTGTTTGAACTGCTCTGAAAACATTGGAAAGAGAAAATATTGACAAGGTAATTGTTGCTGTTGATACCAGTGTCTTCATACATGCAGAAAGACAAAATTAAACTAAATCTAATAAAATATTGATGAAAGTAAGGAAAATCAGGAAAAAAGTAGCCCAATATGGAAGAGTTGGGGTATGATATTTCTTTTTTTAAAATTAATTAATCGGTAAATTTTTATTTTTGTCTGCAATGGGTCTTCGTTGCTGCACGCGGGCTTTCTCTAGTTGTGGTGAGCCGGGGCTACTCTTCGTTGCAGTGCGCGGGCTTCTCATTGCGGTGGCTTCTCTTGTTATGGAGCATGGGTTCTAGGTGCAGGGGCTTCAGTAGTTGTGGCTCGTGGGCTCAGTAGTTGCGGCTCACAGGCTCTACAGCACAGGCTCAGTAGTTGTGGCACAGGGGCTTGTAGCTCCGCGGCATGTGGGATCTTGCCGGACCAGGGCTTGAACCCGTGTCCCCTGCATTGGCAGGCGGATTCTTAACCACTGTGCCACCAAGGAAGCCCCGATATTTCTTTTAAGTGTGCTAAAAATGCCCCCACAACCACTCTCCTTGGATATTTCTTTGTTGAATTTTCTTTACACACATAGTTCAGACAATAAACCTGATATAAAGACCACCGGACCTGAAATACAAGGCCTTCAGCTTCCCTTTTCTCACTATTAATTATGAATCAAAGTCTGCATATCTCAAAGTTTCATAATTTTACCTGTTTAAGTTGAGATTAAATTAATTACATTTGTTCTTCATGGGAATGTTGGACAAATACATAGAATATAGATAAACTGTATAAAGATAGTTTATGTTATTGGAATATGTTAGGATATGTTAACTCTTAAATGAAAAAGAACGTCCAAAATACTTCTGGTGAACTGGCAACTGAGTTGCATTAATTTTCAATAGGGTTATTGTTCTTATCCCATTTGAGATCTTGCCAAAGAAGTAAATAATATTATCAAGAGTCCCTTCTAATTCATTCATTGTGTGTGTGTGTGCATGTGTGTATGTACAAACTCTTTAGACGTTTTTTAACCATGACAGTTTCAAAGTTGCTTTCTGTCCCCCGGCCTTATGAGGGTACTTACTCTATTAAGGACAAACAAACAAACCTCAACTGGGCATAAGAATAATTCTAATATGTTCTTATACGGTACTTGCCATAAGACAGACATCTCCATCTGTATATTGTAGACCTGACAATTTAAGAAATACAAATACCTTTCCTCACGTAGCATAATGAGGCAATTCATTGTTATCCAGGTCTCTGAATAATCAGTAGTATTCCTGAAATATGTGCTTGCGGATAATGTGTATGAAATGTAAACATAAGAATCCCAATAACTGTTAAAACAGCTGATGTGTTCACCCTACAGTTATGTACCAGATGTGTAGTACAAATTACTTGGTGTGGCTGATATTTTGTACGGCACAAAGTACTTTCAAACTAAGTTAAATTTGCAGCTAATAACTAGAATGTTACAACTATTTCCCCCTACTTTAACATTAGTTTCATGTCCTTTATTATAAAATCCTGTATACATGTAAATTTCACCTAATTAGATTGGCCCATCAATCTGTTATTCCCCAATTACAAAACAAAATAGTCACTGAGTGAGATTTATAGCTAAGGTGCTAGAAAATATTTTAAGGCTTCAGAAACCTTTATTTGTGTATTCTAATTAGCAGTTTATTGACCTTAAATGCATAAGGAAATTAACTGCAGCTTAATCTCATAAAATTCACCACTGTAATCCTTTATTACATTGCTTTGATATACATTTTTTAGCAGTTTATATATTAGAGTAATAGCTAGAAGATTAAAAAATTCCATCTCATTTAAATTACAGGTTTTGCCCACTTAGACACTTACCTACTTTATATTAAAATTTTTGTACTTGTTAATAACCTTTGCTTTTAGTGAATTACTTTAATATTTTTTGTTTTTCTCCAATGACCCTTCCTACTTCCCTCTTTCAAAGAATCTTTCTAATATCCTATCTTTCTCTCAAAAGTCAGATATAAGAATAAATTTCTGTTGAAAGAATAGTTTTTTCCCATATCATCAGGTAATAATGTTCACAAAGCAAATGATATCAATTCAGAGAACATCTATTCACTCACTTCTGCACGTCAGAAACTAGATGTAATACTCAGAAGAGAAGATGAACTTGAGAATATACAATATAATATTCCAAAATTGTTGTCATTTCTCTTTCTATATATATTATACAAATAATACATGTGTAAAATATATAACAACTCAATATAATAGTAACATATATATATTATTCTTTGTTAATTCTACTCCAGCCTAAAGAGTTCTAAAGTGACGCTGTCTGGGAAGAGAAGTGTAACTTCTCCTGGTCCAAATGCCATCTGGTACTGGGGATACCCTTCAGGAAGTGCTGGTATGTCTTTAGGTTCTTGGGGTTCATATTTAAGGCCTTTACTCCCAAAAGCGCAAATGTAGCCCATTGACTTTTTTTGCAGTGCTTCACTGGAGAATTGTATTCATTTAGGTATTAAAAGAGGGCATCATTTAGCTATTCCAGCAGTAAGCAGTTTAGAGATTTGAGACAAGCTTCTTAAGTCTTTACCATTTCTCAGTGTTTATACTGAGCTTCCAGTATAAGTCTATTCCTATAAAAAACTAAACAAACACAAACCACTGATAACAATAAAGACACTTTAGACTTTCATCTCATAGACATATAACTTGACCTTTTGGGTCTTCCCTGGTGGTCCAGTGGTTTAGACTCCGTGCTCCCAATGCAAGGGACCTGGGGTCAATCCCTGGTCAGAGAACTAGAGTTCACATGCTGCAACTAAAGCCCGCATGCCACAACTAAAAGATTCCTCATGCTGCAACTAAAGATCCTGCATGCTGCAAAGAAGATCCCACGTGCCGCATCTAAGACCCAGCACAGCCAAATAAATAAATAAAATAAGTAAATAAATATTTTTAAAAATCTTTTAAAAAAAACTTGCCCTTTTATACATGTGAGGTATGATTATGAAAACTGGATACTAATTTTCTCATCCAGTGCACAAGTGGATTTTGAAAGCAATTCCAAACAAGAATATAGCAATATAATATTCCAATATTGTCATTTCTCTCTCTATATATAATACATAACAATTAATATATGTAAAATATATAACAACATAATATAATAATAACACATATATATTATTCTTTGTTAATTCTACTTCAGCCTTATGAGTATTCTTATTCTAGTAAAACAAAATCCTTAACTGGTTGAAAAAATACTTCTAATATGCTTTGATGTTATTCTAGATTTTATACTTATAATATATATATCTAATATATAGTATCATTTATTATTATATAGGCAATGGCAGTAACGGAATGACTTTACTTTCTCAGAGTGACTTCCTTAGTTGTCTACTTACTTTGATGTACATGATCCACAGCTGATATTTAGTAAATATGCCCTGGTTTGGCCCTAACAGTTGTTAAAATACAGAAATATTTTTGTACAACTGGTAAACAGCTACTGCTTAAGCTCCCTGAATCTAGTCATGATATGCACTGTACTTACTGTCCTTGGCTCTCCCTACAAATTCCCTCCTCAAATGTCTCCACATCTCAGAAACTTGGGGAACCCAAGAAGTTGCTTTAGTGTTGTTCTAGTACACAGCTAGTGTCCTTTCTAAATGGTCAGTATCCATGACATACTTACTGGTGGTTGAATATTTTAACTACCCTTCCTGAAATGTCCTGATATTCTTCATTAAAACCACCACCATCAAGAAAAACAGAAGATACTCTCATGATGTTATAGTGATGGCTTTGTAGAAGCACTACAGTTTTAATATAAACATGCAAAGTAGCCCATATATTTTTAAGGAATAAGAATATGATAGCTCTACAGAGTCTATGACCGAATGATGAGAAAGTTTTCTCTCATATATCACATCTACTATTTCTTTACAAAGATACTGCCCATGGTCCCCTGAATTTGCCATGCATATTTCTATTTCTGATCTAGGCAAGTTGGATACAATATCCCTATTACCCATTGCTATTGGATAATAACTGTATAAAGCCGCTGAGAATTTGAGTGAAGGCACAGTTTACAGATTACAGCTTAAGGCCGGAAGGAATGGATATACCCAGTGGAATTTAAAAAAAAAAAAAAAAAAAAGGAAAGATATTAGAACTTTCAGAGATGACCAATTGGAATTAGCACAGCTAAGAGCATCTTCCAGCCCCCACTCCATTTTATTGAAAAATAATTGACATACACCATTGCATAAGTTTAAAACATATAATGTGATGGTTTGATTTATGTATATTGTGAAATGATTACCACAATAGGTTCAGCTAACATCCATCTCTCATATACATACAATAAAAAAAGAAAGAGGGGCTTCCCTGGTGGTACAGTGGTTGAGTCCGCCTGCCGATGCAGGGGACACGGGTTCGTGCCCCGGTCCAGGAAGATCCCACATGCCGCAGAGCGGCTAGGCCCATGAGCCACGGCTGCTGAGCCTGCGTGTCTGGAGCCTGTGCTCCGCAACAGGAGAGGCCACAATAGTGAGGGGCCCGCGTACCGCCAAAAAAAAAAAAAAAAAAGAAAGGAAGAAAAAGGGGAAAAATTCCTCCTTGTGATGAGGACTCAAAGGATTGACTCTGTTAACAATATATCATAGAGCAGTGTTAGCCATAGTTATCATGTTGTACATGACATTCCTAGTACTTAATATCTTATAACACGAAGTTTGAACCTGTTGACCACCTTCCTTCAATTTCGCCTCCTCCTACCCTCCCACAATCTGATCTCTTTTTCTATGACTGTTTTTGTTTCTTTTAGATTCCATACATAAGTGAGTTTATACAGTATTTGTCTTTATTTGACTTACTTCACTTAGCATAATGCCTTCAAGGTCCATCAACTTGTCCCAAATGGTAAGATTTCCTCATTTTTTATGGCTGAATAATATTCCATTGTATATACATTTGAGCCTTGAACAACTGGGGGTTTTGGCCACTGACCCCTACGCAGTTGAAAATCCATGTATAACTTAACGTTGTTCAAGAGTCGACTGTATATACCACAACTTCTTTACCCATTGACCTATAGATGGTTGTTTCCATGTCTTGGCTGTTTTAAATAATGCTGCTAAAAACACGGGTGTGCAGATATCTTTTCAATTTAGTGTTTTCGTTTCCTTTAGATATATTCTCAGAAGTGAAATTGCTGGAACATAAGGTAGTTCTATTTTTAACTTTTTGAGGATCCTCCGTACTGCTTTCCATGGTGGCTGTACCAATTTACAATCCCATCAACAGTGCACAAATGTTCCCTTTTCTCCATATCCAGGCCAGCATTTATTATTTTTTGCCTTTTTGATGATGGCCATTCTAACAGGCATGAGATGATATCTCATTATGGTTTTAATTTGCATTTCCCTAAGGACTAGCTATGTTCAGCATCTTTTCATATATACCTGTTGGCATTCTGTATGTCTACTTTGGAGAAATATCTATTCATGTCCTTTGCACATTTTTTAATTGGGTTTTTATTATCACTATTTTTTAAACATCTTTATTGGAGTATAGTTGCTTTAAAACGGTGTGTTAGTTTCTGCTGTATAACTAAGTGAATCAGCTATATACATCCCCATATGCCCTCCCTCTTGTGTCTCCCTCCCACCTTCCCTATCCCACCCCTCTAGGTGGTCACAAAGCACCGAGCTGATCTCCCTGTGCTATGCGGCTGCTTCCCACTAGCTATTTATTTTACATTTGGTAGTGTGTAAATGTCAATGCTACTATCTCACTTCGTCCCAGCTTACCCTTCCCCCTTCCCGTGTCCTCAAATCCATTCTCTACATCTGCGTCTTTATTCCTGTCCTGCCCCTAGGTTCATCAGAACCACTTTTTAAAAAAGATTCCATATATATATGTTAGAATATGGTATTTGTTTTTCTCTTTCTGACTTACTTCATTCTGTATAACAGACTCTAGGTCCATCCACCTCACTTCAAATAACTCAATTTAGTTTCTTTTTATAGCTGAGTAATATTCCATTGTATATATGTGCCACATCTTCTTTAGTCATTCATCTGTCAATGGATACTTAGGTTGCTTTCATGTCCTGGCTATTGTAAATAGTGCTGCAATGAACATTGTGGTACATGACTCTTTTTGAATTATGTTTTTCTCAGCGTATATGCCCAGTAGTGGGATTGCTGGGTCATATGGTAGCTCTATTTTTAGTTTTTTAAGGAACCTCCATACTGTTCTGCACAGTGGCTGTATCAATTTACATTCCCACCAACAGGGCAAGAGGGTTCGCTTTTCTCCACACCCTCTCTAGCTTTTATTGTTTGTAGATTTTTTGATGATGGCCATTCTGACTGGTGTGAGGTGATACCTCATTGCAGTTTTGATTTGCATTTCTCTAATGATTAGTGATGTTGAGCATCCTTTCATGTGTTTGTTGACGATCTATATATCTTCTCTGAAGAAATGTCTATTTAGGCCTTCTGCCCATTTTTGGATTAGGCTGTTTGTTTTTTTGATATTGAGCTGCATGAGTTGCTTGTATATTTTGGAGATTAATCCTTAGTCAGTTGCTTCGTTTGCAAATATTTTCTCCCATTCTGAGGGTTGTCTTTTTGTCTTGTTTATGGTTTCCTTGAGTTCTTACTATGTATTTGCTGTTAAAGCCTTATCAGATACGTGGTTTGCAAATATTTTTTCCATTCTGTAGGTTGTCTTTTCATTTTGTTGATGGTATCTTTCACTGTGCAGAAGCTTTTTAGTTTGATGTAGTCCCACTTGTTTATTTTTTATTCTTTGGCTTGTGCTTTAGCTATCATATCCAAAACATCATTACCAAGACCCATGTCAAGGAGCTTTATTCCTATCTTTTCTTCTAAGACTTTTATGGTTAAAGGTCTTACATTAAAGTCTTTAATGCCTCTTTTTTTTTTTTTTTTTTTGCGGTACGCGGGCCTCTCACTGCTGTGGCCTCTCCCACTGCGGAGCACAGGCTCCGGACGCGCAGGCTCAGCGGCCATGGCCCACAGGCCCATCCGCTCCGCGGCATGTGGGATCTTCCTGGACCGGGGCACGAACCCGTGTCCCCTGCATTGGCAGGCGGACTCGCAACCACTGCGCCACCAGGGAAGCCCTCTTTAATGCCTCTTGAGCTAATTTTTTTGAGTGGTAAAAGATATTGGTCCAGTGTCATTCTTTTACAAGTGAATATTCAATTATCCCAACACCATTTATTAAAAAGCCTGCCTTTTATGCACTGAGTATTCTTGGTTCCTTTGTCAAATATTAATTGACCATATATGCTTGGGTTTATTTCTGGGATCTGGATTCTGTTCCATTGGTCTATGTATTTTTATTTCAGTACCATACTGTTTTGATGACTATAACTTTATAACATAGCTTGGTATCAGGAAGTGTGATGCCTCCTGCTTTGTTTCTTCTTTCTTAAAATTTCTTTGGCTATTTGAGGTCTTTTGTGGTTCCATATAAATTTTAGGAGTGTTTTTTTTTTTCTATTTCTTTAAATAATGCCATTGGAATCCTAATAGGGATTGCACTGAATCTATAGATGGTTTTTGGTAGTACTGACATTTTAACAATATTAATTCTTCTAATCCATGAACACAGGATAACTTTCCAATTACTTGTGTCTTCTTCAAGTTCTTTCATCAATGTCTTGTAGTTTTAAGAATAGAGATCTTTCACCTCTTTAGTTAAATTTATTCTTAATTATTTTATTATTTTTGATGCTATATAAATGGGATTGATTTACTGCATTTTCAGGAAATTTGTTGTTAGTGTATTGAAATGCTACTGAGTTTTAAATATTAATTTTGTATTCTGAAACTTTACTGAATTTATTGATTAGACATAACAGTTTTTTGGGTGAGTCTTTAAAATTTTCTATAAATCATGTCATCAGCAAATAGAGATAATTCTACCGCTTTCCTGCTAATTCTGATACTTTTACTTCTTTTTCTTGCCTGATTGCTCTGGCTAGGACTTCTAGTACTGTTTTTGAATAAGAGTAGTGAGAGTGGGAACACCTGTCCTGTTCCAGATCTTAGAGGAAAAGCTCTCAAACTTTCACCACTGAGTATGATGTTAGCTGTGGGCTTGTCATATGTTGCCTTTATTGTGTTGAGATATGCTCCTTCTGTTCCTAATTTGCCAAGAGTTTTTTTCATGAGTAGATGTTGAATTTTGTCAAATGCTTTTTAATGAGATGGTCATAGGATTCTTTTCTTTCACTCTATTAATGTAATGTAGCACATCAACTGATTTGAGTATGTTGAACAATCCTCGCATCCCAGGGATAAATTCCACTTAATCATGGTAAATTATCCTTTCAATGTGCTGCTAAATTCAATTTGCTAGTATTTTATTGGGAATTTTTGCATTTATATTCATCAGGAATATTGGCCTGTAGTTTTCTTTTCTAGTAGTCTCTTTTTCTGATTTTGGTATCAAGATAACGCTAGCCTCATAAAATGTGTTTGGGAGTGTTCACTCATATTCAATTTTTTTTTGAAGAGTTTGAGAAGAATTGGTGTCAATTCTTATTCAAGAGTTTGGGGAAATAACAAGTTTGGTAAAATTCACCAGTGAAACCATCTGGTCCTGGCGTTTCTTCATTGGGAGATTTTTGATTATTGATTCATATTCCTTACAAATAATTGGTCTATTCAAATTTTCTAGTTCTTCATGATTAAGTCTTGGTAAGTTCTCTATTTCTAAGATTTTTTTTCATTTTTTTCTAGGTTTTTAAGTTTGGTAGCATATAGTTATTCATAGTAGTCTCTTATAGTCCTTTGAATTTCTGTGGTATCAGCTGTAATGTCTCTTCTTCATTTATAGTTTTGTTGGTTTGCATCCTTTCTCACTTTTCCTTTGTTAGTCTAGCTACAAGTTGTCAATTTTGTTTATCTTTTTGAAGAACCAACTCCTAGTTTCATTTATCTTTTCTATTGTTTTTCTGTTCTCTATTTCATTTATCTCTGCTCTGATCTTTATTATTTCCTTTCTTCTGCTATCTTTGGTTTTGGTTTGGTTCTTCCTTTCCTAGTTCCTTAAGGCATAGAGTTATGTTGTTTATCTGGGATCTTTCTTGCTTCCTTTTTTTTTGAATTTTATTTATTTGTTTTTTTATACAGCAGGTTATTAGTTATCTATTTTATACATAATTGCATATATATGTCAATCCCAATCTCCCAATTCATCCCACACCTCCCCCTTCTTGCTTCTTAATGTATCCACTTATTGCTATGAAATTCCCTCTTAGAGTTGCTTTTGCTGCATCCCACAAGTTATGGTATTTGTGCTTCCATTTTTGTGTGTCTCAAGAATCTTCTTTATTTTCCCTTAATTTTTCTTTGATCCACTGGTTTTTCAGAAGTGTGTTTAATTTCCCTGTGTTTGTGAATTTTCCAAAGTTCCTCTTATTATTGATTCTAGTTTCATGCCACTGTGGTCAGAGAAGATACTTGGTGTTATTTCAATCTTTTTGAATTTGTTAATATTTGTTTTGTGGCCTAACATATGGTCTATCCTAGAAAATGTTTCATATGTGCTTGAGAAAACTGTGTATTCTGTTGTTGTTGGATAGAATGTTCTATATATGTCTGTTAGGTTCATTTGGTCTATAGTATTGTTTAAATCTTTTGTTTCCTTACTGATTCTCTGTCTGGATGATCTATCCATTGTTGAGAGTGGGGTATCAAAGTCCCCATCTATTACTGTATTATTGTTTATTTCTCCTTTTAGCTGCATTAGTTTTTGCTTTATATACTTAGGTGCTCCAATGTTGGGGCATAAATATTTACAACCGCCTCTTTTTCATTATATAATGACCTTCTCTATCTCTTTTTCCCATTTTTAGTTTAAATTCTATTTTGTCTAATATAAGTACAGGTACCCCTGCTTTTTTTGGTTACATTTCAAGTAATTATTGAGGGGTAACAGCTTACTTTTGCCATTTTGTTAATTGTTTTATGTTTATTTTATAGATCCATTGTTCTTTGTTTCTTATCCTGCTGCCTTTTTTGTGTGTGTTTTGATATTTTTTGGTATCAGTTTACTTTGACTTCCTTATTGTGTTCTTTTGTGTAATTACTACAGGTTTTTTCCTTGTGGTTACCATGAGGCTTACAGAAAATAACTTCAACATATAACACCCTATTTTAACCTAATATCAACTTAATTTCAATAGAATTCATAAACTTTACATTTCATTTCTCCTCCCTGTCACATATCAGGTTACTGCTGTTACAATTTACATGTTTTTTTTATATTGTGTCACTAATAAAAAATTATTGTATACTTATTTTTCTACATTTTCTTTTTCTAACTTTTAAACTAGAGGTGTAAGCGAATGATGCCACACTATTATCATATTGTAGAATCTAAATATAACTATATATTTACCATTACCAGTGATATTTACATTACCTTTTTACGTTTTTATGATGTTACTAAGCATTCTTTTACTTCCACTCAAAGAACTCCCTTTAGCGTTTCTTATAAAGAAGGTCTGGTGATAATGAACTCCCTTAGCTTGTGTTTGTTCAGGAAAGTCTTTATTAGCCCTTCGTTTCTAAAGAACAGCTTTACTGGGTATAGAATTCTTGGTTAACAGTTATTTTCTTTCAATATTTTTGAATTTGTCATCCCATTCTCCCCTGGCCTGAAAAGTTTCTGTTGAGAAATCTGCCAGTAGTCTCACTGGGGTTCCCGTGTATGTAACTTCTCTCTTTTCTCTTGATGCTCTTACAATTCTTTCTTTGTCTTTGATTTTCAACAATTTAATTATAATGTATCATGGTGTAGCCCTATTTGGGTTCAACCTATTTGGGGTCTTTTGGACCTCAGGGATCTGGATGTCCATTTCTCTTTGCAGGTTTGCGAAGTTTTCAGCCATTATTGTTTTAAGTATACTTTCTGTCCCTTCTCTTTCTCTTTTCCTTCTAGAACTCCCATAATATACATACTGTTTCTTTTCATTGAGTCCTATAATTCCCTTAGGCTTTATTCACTCTTTTGCTCCTCCAATGGATAATTTCCAATGTCTTGTCCTCCAGGTTACTGCTTCTTTCTTCTGTATGGTCGAGTCTACTTTCAAAACTTCCTAGTGAATTCTTCAGTTCAGTTATTGTATTTGTCAACAACAGGATATCTGTTTTTTTTTTTTCTTTTATGATTGATATTTCCTTGTTGAACTTCTCATTTTGTGCACTGTTTTCCTAATTTGGTTTAGTTGTTTGTCTGAGTTTTCCTGTAGTTCACTAAATTTCTATAATAGGATTATTCTGAATTCTTTGTCTGACAATTCATAGATCTACATTTCTCTAGGGTCAGTTATTGGAGCTTTATTATTTTCCTTTGGTGGTGTCATAGTTACCTGATATTTCATGATCCTTGATTCCTTACATTGTTAACTGCACGTTTGAGTAGTTGGGCTCCAGATTTTACAGGTTTGTTTAGGCAGAAACTGTTCTACACCAATCAGCTCAGTTTGGGTTTCTGCGTATATCTTTTGGTAATGTCCTTGGGCAGGGGACCTGCTATTATGGTCTATTTTTGGATGAGGCAACAGTTTTATCTCTGAGGATTGGGGGATGTGGTTTGTGCCTCTGGATGAGAACAGTTGGATATACTGCTGGCTTGGTTTCCTACCCAAATGAGCCTGTAGGGTGGGCTCTACAGTTGCCTACATTCTCTGGTCAGGCTTACTAGATGGTCAGGACTGGGTACTATATTCAGTATTAAACAGAGCCATGAATTAGCTTCCCTGCCCTGGTAGAGCAACAAGATGGGACCCAGGGTCTGTACAACTCATTGTTTGGGGAGCTGAATCTGGCCAGAGTGTGCACTGTTCCCTGATCTGGTGAGGCCACTGGTTTTTCTCTGCATATGGGGGAAGATACAGGCTGAACTCTCAGTTCAAGTGAATAGCATCGTTTAAACTTTCACTTTGGTTGATTTAACTCAGGTCATTTTTGCAATGCTGATTTGAGATTTTGGGTTCATTTTTAATGAGTTCTGTACCTTCAAATTATAATCCTGGTCTGGAAACTAGAGACCTCTTAAATCAAACTAGGTAAATGTTAAGGAAATTATATCATTCCAAAGCAAGGCACAAGAGCATCTGCTGAAAAATGGAATTCTTTGGTTCCCTAAATGGGGTCAATCGGGGTAATTATGAGGCAGATTAAAAATATTTTTGTTAGCTCCATAGACCCAGACCAAGAGGCAGGGGCCAAAAACAGGAGACCAAGCATCCTGACAATAAGCAATCCAGTTCCTATTTTAATTTTAATTAATTAATTTATTTATTTTAAATTTTATTTATTTTTGGCTGCATTGGGTCTTCGTTGTTGCACGTGGGCTTTCTCTCGTTGCAACAAGCGGGGGCTACTCTTCGTTGCGGTGCGCAGTCTTCTCATTGCAGTGGTTTCTCTTGTTGTGGAGCACGGGCTCTAGGCGCACAGGCTTCAGTAGTTGTGGCTCACAGGCTCAGTAGTTGTGGCTCATGGGCTCTAGAGCGCAGGCTCAGTAGTTTTGGCACACAGGCTTAGTTGTTCCATGGCATGTGGGATCTTCTTGTACCAGGGCTCGAACCCGTGTCCCCTGCATTGGCAGATGGATTCTTAACTACTAGGCCACCAGGGAAGCCCCAGTTCCTATTTTTATTGATGAGGAAACAAATACACCTCTACAGCATGGCTGTATTTTTGGAAAACACTGTCCGGTTTTTGTTTTTGTTTTTGTTTCTTGAGTCCACTTTTAATATACTTTTAAAATCTATTTCCCAATTAATAGCTTTTAGGAAGGAACTTTTAAGCAAACTTCAGACACTTTTTCCCTCTTATTCTCTGTTTATGATTTGTCACTTTCTCTGTGGGGAAAGTAAAACCAAGAAAAATCAAAATACAAGTGTTATTTACATGATCAGCAGACTACTTCCTCAGTACATGATATTATAGAAATGGATGTTCCTGAACCAAAACCATAAAAGGTTTTCATTATATTTCTGAAAACATTTGTTTCCTTAGTTCTGTTTTTCAGAGCTCTTTCCCTAAATCTTTCAGATAATGGATCACACTGTAAGATGTCACCTCAAGCTAACACACTCATACATCACTGTGCTCTTCACAGTGAAAGTGCTAAAAACGGATAAGGCACCAGAGATTTAATGACATGCTCTCATTAAAAATAGACATACTGGGCTTCCCTGGTGGCGCAGTGGTTGAAAGTACGCCTGCCGATGCAGGGGACACGGGTTCGTGTCCTGGTCCGGGAGGATCCCGCATGCCGCGGAGCGGCTGGGCCCGTGAGCCGTGGCCGCTGAGCCTGCGCGTCCGGAACCTGTGCTCCGCAACGGGAGAGGCCACAACAGCAAGAGGCGCGCGTACCACAAAAACAAACAAACAAACAAACAAAAAACAAAAAAACATACCACTGACTTCTTTCGAAAATTCTTCTAAGGTAGGTACACTAGTTGAAAAGAAGTTTGAAATGTAATTTTCAAACATTTCTATTTAATTATGGCAAGGCTCAATGTGTAGCACTGCTTGGTCCTATGGTTTTATGAAGAAAAGTTTCAAACTTCTTTGAGTTTCTCCCATTAGATCATTAAGCACATCTCTAATTTAGCTCTTTCCTCAGATTCACTTATGCTTCTCAGATTGAATCCATCCCCACCCCCACTTATAAGTAGTAAAATGTATGTGTTTTTAATTGCTCTTTAAATTTCATAAACCAAAATAACATATGGTTTACAAAGATCTAATTAGCACATTTACCTAAATATGCTTTCATGGTTCTAGAGACATTAAAATTAAAATGCAAATTATAATTTGCATATGAGAACTAAGCGAGAACAACTTTAACCACACTGCCTGCAGGCGTATGACTCCCCATGCTCTTAGCTTGCCATCTTTTTGGATCCTACCCTGAACAAAGAAGGCAGAGACTTCATCTACAAGTTAGAAGCCTTCATTCTGTGGTCTGTTATTCAGTATTAACAAAGCTGAGGCCTTTAAATACATATTATTAATAAAGCGAAGAATCAGCTCAGATATCCAGCATCTTTTGATTAATGCCATAAAAGAAACCAATAACAAAGAAAACAATCATTAGAGAAGAGTAAAGCTCAATTATTAGTAAAATAATTCTAGTGTAATTAATATGTAGGCAGATGGGTCCAAAATGATTTTCTGGAGAAGATATATCTTCAGAACATTTTCAAAGTCACCTAAACCATAGTTTGGTATTAGGCATAGGTATAAGACAGCTGGAAGGGAGTGAAAACTTTTGGAGAGTTGAGTTTTGATGAGCTTAACTGAAGACTCACGTAGCAATCCTGGGAAGGTATGTGTATAAAATAACAGAATTCAGGGCAAGTTAGAAAGGAACCACCAGTTGGTAGTTAAAACCATGAATGGTAATCAATTTTTGGAAAATATATGGTTTATTTGAAAAGGTGCAAAATTGTACCTGAGAAATTATTAATTATATTATATATCCTAAAGGATTATGAGGTTTAAAAAGCAATTTGTGTTGCCATGGTCCTTGTAAATCTAGAAGGTTTTAGGGAATTGCAGATAATAGTAGCTAACACTAAACACTAGTGCTAAGCACTTCACATACATTATTTCCATTTAATCCTAACAACAATCACATCCTTCTGTTTGAACAAAATTAGTCGTCATATTTCTGACTTTCAATACAGACATGATTCATGTAATTTTTTCTTTTGTAACTTCTGTATGGAGAGAAGAGAGGAACTCTAAAGAAACTGAAGCCAATAGAATTACTCACTAGAAAAAAAATATCAAAAACAGTAGCAACTACCATTTATTAGCAAGGCACTGGGCTAACCACTTTATACATACTTTATATATACTATCTCATAACGCACTATCTATTATCTCACACAACATACATGAAGCTCATATAATCACCCACATTTTACAGAGAAGGGAGCCGATACACTGAGGAATTATGAACATGATGACATATCTTCAACGCAAGTGGCATTGATTAGAGCCAAGCTTCTAACCCAGTTTTGCCTAATTCCAAAATCTGTTCTTAACCTCTTGTTATGGATTCAACTGTATCCTCTCAAAAGATATGTCCAATTCTTAACCCCTGATTCCTGTGAATGTGACCTTGTTGGAAATAGGATCTTTGCAGATGTAATTAAGTTAAGGATCTCACAATAAAACCATCTGGATTTAAGATGAACTGTAATTCCAATGACTGGCGTCTTTATTAGAGAAAGGAGATTTGAGACACACAGCGACACCGAGGAGAAGTCATGTGAAGATGGAGGCAGAGATTGGAGTGATGTCCTCACAAGCCAAGGAATGCCTGGACCCAGTGGAAGCTGGAAGAGGCAGGGAGGATTCTCCCCGAGAGCCTCTGAAGGAAGCCTGGCCCTGCCAACACCTTGGTTTCAAACTTTGGGCCTCTAGAATTGTGAGAGAATAAATTTCTTTTGTTATAAGCCACCAAGTTTATGGTAATTTGTTGTGGCCACCCCAGGAAACTAACATGGCCCTGTAAAAGGAATAATTTCTTAAGGTGAAAGATGACAAGAAAGTAGAAAAAAACAGCTGATCATGCATATTATTATAAGACACAACTGAACTCAAGAAAGTCTTCAAAGAACAAATTCAATGTTTAAGGACTTTTCAAAGATCAACTAGAGAATCTTAACTCTAAACAGTGAAAATCTAACCTTCCTTACATGTGAAAAATAAGTGACAACGTTTATGATGTACAAGATCCAACTAGCAATGTAAATTTCTTTGGATCTTATCATGATGAAGATAATTACCTGAACTCTATCACATTTAAACAACCATGTAAAACACGTTTTCTCCAGGATCCGCTACCTAATATCTTAAAAACTCAGCAAGGCACTTTAAAATACTACTTATACGAATACCTCTCTATAAGTAATATTGTATTGTTATACTGCTCATTTTTTTTAACAACAGAATGAGAACTTTCTTTACAAGGAAAAACTCTAATACCATGTCTTTTCATTGCCTGCAGCTTTAAACATTTTCAGAGGCAGAAAGTATTGTAATAGTAGTTTGCAAATGAAGTGGTTTGTAAACCTTAAACTGCAATTTTCTCCCAAACAAAACACCAACAACTAAAAAAAATATCTCTAAGGAGAGATGAAACTGTAAGGTCCTTTATTTGGTTTTCAGATGTTGCTGGGTATGTTTTCAACAGCAACAAAAATCCTCCATTTAAACAGCTTTTACATCTTTCCACCAAAATCTTTTCTTCTATATTATCTGCCCGTAATGGGAATGAGGTTTAGCATCTCATGCTAGTCCAATTATTCAGATGCATTATTCATTTCCTTTCTGTTTATGTATTTCAGTTTGAAATTTCCTTTTAGAATAAATAAAAGTAAATAGTCATAGCAACAATATATCTCTTGTTTATTAAACCTCTCTGAAACACCACTTAATGATACACTGTTATCTTTAACAGTGTTCAGATATATTTTGGTACATGTTTTATTACTTTATCTCATAAGGCTTCAATTTTTTCAAAAGCTTAACCTGATTATTATAACACTTAATATATATTGAAAATTATTTTTTACTTTGAAAGTCATAAGGAAATACAGGTCGCCTTTGATTCCTATCTCTTCAGCTTCCTCTGATTCTTTTAAATGATTCATTTTAACTCATATTATTAACTTAAAACATAGTCTGATTTCAGTTGCTCTGCCTCTGGAAATTTCATATCCCCGTCTCCAGTCTGGTCATTCTCCCCATTTGCTCCCGAGAAGTACGGTCAGTGCCACCCTAGGGCTGCAGTCATCAGCAACAGCGGCAGGTTTTAACTTAGATTCAACTGGAGCTAAGTACAGCACATGGCTGAAGGAGCGGGGACAAGAGGCAATAGTAGTTTCTCAACGGGGTAGTAGAATAATGAGATTATTTTTTCTTGTACAGCTAGGACTCAGCATGCTCTAGTGGAATGAGGTTGGGCTTCACATTCATTCCAACTTATTCCCAACTGCGGATTTGCCCTCTCCATGAATAGTTACTTCACTTCTCTGAGCCTCATTTTTTACTTGGCTGGAAAATGGGAATAAGGATGTTGCAAGGATTAAATAAAATAATGTAATAGCAGCACAGCACTCAGAACAGGGATGATACTCAGTTACGTGGTAATTACCTTCAGTGAACTCCTGCACTCCCACAACTTTGTCTTTTCCTTCTAGAAAAGATAATGCCAACAGCAAAACCACAACAGTATATCAGAGTGATCAGATGGCTGTATAAATCATACTTCATGTGGGATTCATAAAACAACAGAAATTTTAAAGACTTAAGCCAGTTGCTTTGTTTAGTAACACTGCTGGTTATTGGCAAATGTGTAGTAGAATCAAAGCCTTGATTCCTAGTCTGGAATAGGAGTCTTCTTCCTATTATTTTCAAGTCATAAAAATTACTGATCAGAAAAAAGAAAAACACTACCTCTAGTGATGGTTGCTATCTATTATTACATGGCCAAGGTCAGAACACACGCTGAAATGTAAATATTTTTTACTTTGTGGATTCAGGATCAAACTTGGTTTTAGTTAGCTTGGAATCCAGCTACATTCAAACCAAAGCTATGAGATTTTTTGAAACACAAGCAGCAACATTGTGAAGAAGGAGAAGGAGGAGGAGAAGAAGGAGAAAATACAAATAAGAATGGTCTTGTGAATTTTAAGCCATGATGGTGCCTCGACAGTGGACAGCAGGGTCCACAGTGAATACACTAAAGCTGAATAATTTCAGGAATAGATGTCTGAAAGCAGGAAGGTAATGTTTTGAAGTCTGAAGAGCATCTAAAAATGTGATCTGTCTCATACGTATATTTTAACAGGGAACTATATATTTAAAAAATAGAAACCAAAAGAGCAGCTCCCTGGATTACTTTCTCAAGAAGTCATTTACTAGCTTTAAGTCTCTCTAAAGTGTTTGCTGAGAAGTCAGTCCAAATTTTCCAAAGAATACTTTCTGAATTCCCTGAACCTCTTAAAAGTATTCCCTGCTATGTTAACTGCTTTGCCCCATGCCCTCCTCAATCCAAAGAAGAAGAAGGAGGAGGAGGGGAAGGAGAAGGGGGAGGGGGGAGAAAGGAAGAGAGGAAGAAAGAAAGAAAGAAAGAAAGAAAGAAAGAGAGAAAGAAAGAAAGAAAGAAAGAAAGAAAGAAAGAAAGAAAGAAAGAAAGAAAGAAAGAAAAAGAAAAAAAACTAGAAATCATAAGAAAGACAAAAGTTTAATACAAAAGCCTCTAATATTGGGTCATATTTAATGTCATTTTCTTACTGTTTACTGTGTTACCCTGTTTAAACAATTCAAATTCAGAAATTTTAATGGGATATTTGTGTTTTATTTATATTTGAATAAGTAGATAATTTGTGGTAATTCCTATTAACTTTGTGGTATCAGGAATGTGGTCAGAAAATCCCTGGACTCGAGCTTCACCCACCATATCGTGATGAATACTAGTGTTCCATGTGTTATTAGCTGTTCTGTGGAAACATTTTGGGAAACATTCCATATTGCATTCTACTCTCAGGAATTCAAAACGCTTGTTAGAGTAAAGTAAATCAACCCAGTTATTCTGACCAAATCACTTTTTAATTCTGAGACGAACATCATTGGACACTAACTTTTTGTGAGAGATAATTTGAAAAATGCAGCTCTGTGGTGTGTGATTATAGCTGAAGGGCCAGTTTTCGCTACTGAGATCAAAGGAAGCTAGACACAAGAGAGTACCTATAAAGTTCAACAACAGGAAAACACACTGGTGGTTTCAGAATTCAGGAAAGTAGTTGCCCTGGGGGAAGCAGGTTCTGAAAGGGTGGTCAGGGGCTCTGCTGGGACACAGTAATATTTCATTTTTTGGTCTGGGTCCTGGTTGACTGAGTATATTTACTCAGTAATCAAGTAATCAAGCTTTATGCCTATGATTTTTACACATACCTCGATGGATATTATACTTTAGCAAAATTTGACTTTAAGAAAAGAGCTGCTTTGAGGTGGAGACAGGACTTGGGGTGAGACCTGTGGGCTATCTGGCACCTACACTCTGTGGGAGAGAGGTCAGGAGCTTACAAAGGTAGTGTAGGGCATTGGCTAAGAGCACTGGGTTCAGAGCCAGATAGAACTGGATTTGAATCTCTGTTTCTTGGCTCCTGGCTATGTTAGCAACAGGAAGAGCCAAAGGTGAGGCCAAAAATACAGCCAGGGGCCAGACCATGAGAGACTCTACAGTCAAGATAAGGATTTTGGTTTTCATTCTAAGTGTGATGGGAAGTTATACCTATTTACAGCATAGGTCCAAGGATATTGCATAGGAATAAAAGCAGAACAGGAGCTGTACTATACTGGTAGAGAGACAACAAAATCTCTAAATGCTTCACTTCATGTTCTACACAATACACATCCTTATCGTGAAGGCGAAAAAAGACTGAACTGAATTCTGAGAATAAATCTGAAAATTGTGGCAGAAAACCAAACGGATGCAGGGAGAGCAAGACCACATGATCTTGCGACAGATTCTTCACATCATGTAAGAGCCTGCAGGGCCAGCAGCAGGTTTAGAAACAGGTGAAATGTTATTTTGGGGTGAAAGAAAATATCTTTGTCTTCACGGCAGTCAGAGACACTGCTTTCTCTCCACCACCTCCCCCCTCAAAAAAAAGAGAAAAAATTGTAAAAAAATTCCTCTCACTGTCCCCTCACTGCTGTCATAGACAAACAGCCAAGTGAAATATTCTCTTCTCCGTGCTGGCAGACGACCTAAAATCATTTAGCATTATTCCTTTGCCAGATATGCACTTAATAGAAATACAATGTTCTTACTTGGTCATACCCATTTGAAAATAAATAGGATTTTATAATGATAATCATGGAAATTGAAATACTTATTTTGTACAATGAGATAAAACCTCCGCCAATCTAGCAGTTTACTTTAAAAGAAAAAGGCACTAAGAAAATAATACATAATTGAAACTAACAATGAGGATGGCAATTTAAAAGTATAAAATGAAAAATATAATTTGACTCAATTGAAAAACTGTATCCTTATTTGACAACTGTAAATAATAGAATATGTTGAGAAATCACTGTATTGAATGAGAATAAGATGGATCAAGAAATTTTGTTCAACCAGATTAGCAGTTACAGCTTTCTAAACAATCCCCAAACATATAAAGGATTTCTGCAGAGAAATAAAATTGGAGCTGTGCTTGTATTACAACAAACGAAAACCAACCATTATGTTGACTTCTAGGAACTTTGACATATGTGCTAATAAAAAAATATTGTAAGAACTCGTATAATACCCATTAGGTTCTATTACTTCTATAGACATATAAACAGGCAATTTTTGTTCTCAGAGAAAATGAGAAACAGTTGCATAGTATTCTTACTGTAATTGTGAGGTATCTAAAATATAAACATTGATAAAATATGCTAAACCTATATCTTTTCACTATTAAAAATTATCTCGTGCTCAACTGACTTTACGAACTGATCACCTTTTAATTCTTAGGGGCAAGATGAAAAATTTAATCAATTAGCTTTGATTACATATTCTCTGACCTTTACACAAATACAAGAATGGAACCTGAGAGTCACATTTCTTTCTTTTTACATTAATTGCTGGGTATGTTTCTCAGCAAGGAAAAAAGAAATGAACGTTAATTTTTGGTGTCATCACAGATAGAAAAGAAAACCTGTTTTTTCATTTCCAGTGTCATCACTTCACACATTAAACTTAAGTGACAACAAACGCTCCAATCTCTCTTTAACAAGCAAGCATCTTGGGTGTACCTTAGAACGTGACGACCCAGAGATATTATCAGTGGGGGGTACAAAAGAGCGTGTGGGTGTCAGAGTCCACATGTGGCTTTGAGCACTGGCTTTGCCAGTGAGCAGCTTAAGGGCACTCCTAACACATTCTAAACCCGCCCAGAACCTCATTCTTCTTATCCATATAACATCACTAATAATATCTACCTCCTAACATTCTTTGAATGATAAAACAGATAACAAAAACCAGAAAACATGAAGTTGTCTAGCAAAGAGTTGACATTATATAAATATTATTTTCCTCCTTTCCCTTGTATACAGAAAGGAAACAACAATACTATGGTATTATTTATTCACAATACAACTGTCAAAGTAGCTGCTCTTCAAAGTAGAGTTTTAGGAACTGGACATTAAAAGCCACATGATTTGAAGTAAGATGATGAATCTTATTCATGTTTTTTAAAGATAGTACATTGTTCTGTAAGATGAAAGATGACGTATGTGTTTGCTAGGGCTGCCATAACAAAACTCCACAGAGTGGGTGCCTTACACAACAGAAATCTATTTTCTCACAGCTCTGGGGACTGGAAGCCCAAGATTAAGGTGTTGGCAGGTTTGTTTTTTCCAAGGCCTCCCTCCTCGGCTTGCAGATGGCAGTCTTATTACTGTATCCTTATGTGGTCCCTCCTCTGTGTGCTTTCCTGTTGTCTCTCTGTGTCCTAAGCTCCTTTTCTTATACGGACAACAGTCATACTGGATTTGAGCCGACCCCATCAGCCTCATTTTAACTTGATTACCTCTGTAAAGGTTCTATCTGCAAATAGTCACATTCTGAGGTGCTTGAGTTTAAGGTTTTAACAGATGAATTTGGGGGACACAATTACAGGCACATGAATTACAGTGTGGCAGGGATGTAGGAATAATTTCAATATTCAAATACTTAAATAATTTTAATACTGAGAAGGAGCAAATTGATACTTTATTAGAGAAGTTTTCTCCCCTACGGCATTATTTAAGGTGAGCAATAATTCCTGTTAGACATCACTCACTATCCGTCCCCAGTCCTTCAAAGCATGAGCTCCTCCCTCCCCCACTGTCTTTACTCTGAATATTTGGAATAATCTTGGAGTATCTCTTACAACTGATTTAAAAAATAAGTTACTTCATACCAAATCTACTGTAGGTACAAAGACCTCCTAGTATCATGGGACATTTCAGGGATGACCTGGCCCATGACAGCAGCTGTACTCTCTGCTTTGGGTTGATGTTCTTTTGTACATATCCTGTCTTTTTTTTTCTTTACCTTCAGCTAAGGCTGGGAATCTTAACCTGGCAGCTGTGGGTGAGGGTTAGGAGGGCCCATTGCTTCCCTGAAATGTACACAAAATGATGTGTGGACCCGTGTTATTTTCCTGTGGAGATGCTTCACGTGTCTTTGCAGATCATTGAAAGCGTTTTGTGTTCTGTCCTTCAATCATTCACCTACTGTTTATTATGGTAATGTATATTACTATGTGCTAGGCACAGTTCTACATGCTGGTTAACACAGTGATGAACTACAGAGACAGCAGCCTTGTCCTTATGGAGCTAACATTCTCTGTCAGAAAAAAGCTAGTTGCTTTACATTGTTGTGTTAGTTTCTGCTGTAAAACAAAGTGAATCAGCTATACGTATACATATATCCCCATATCCCCTCCCTCTTGCGTCTCCCTCCCACCCTCCCTATCCCACCCCTCTAGGTGGTCACAAAGCACCGAGCTGATCTCCCTGTGCTATGCGGCTGCTTCCCACTAGCTATCTATTTTACATCTGGTAGTGTATATATGTCCGTGCCACTCTCTCACTTCGTCCCAGCTAACTCTTCCCCCTTCCCGTGTCCTCAAGTCCATTCTCTACGTCTGTGTCTTTATTCCTGTCCTGGCCCTAGGTTCTTCAGAACCTTTTTTTCTTCTTAGATTCCATATATATGTGTTAGCATACGGTATTTGTTTTTCTCTTTCTGACATACTTCACTCTGTATGACAGACTCCATGTCCATCCACCTCACTACAAATAACTCAATTTCGTTTATTTTTATGGCTGAGTAATATTCCATTGTATACGTGTGCCACATCTTCTTTATCCATTCATCTGTCGATGGACACTTAGGTTGCTTCCATGTCCTGGCTACTGTAAATAGTGCTGCAGTGAACATTGTGGTTCATGACTCTTCTTGAATTATGGTTTTCTCAGGGTATATGGCCAGTAATGGAATTGCTGGGTCATATGGTAGTTCTATTTTTAGTTTTTTAAGGAACCTCCATACTGTTCTCCACAGTGGCTGTACCAATTTACATTCCCACCAACAGTGCAAGAGGGTTCCCTTTTCTCCACACCCTCTCCAGCATTTACTGTTTGTAGATTAAAAAATATATATATATATGTACATAACAGAAAAATTTACCATTAGTTACATTTAATGTATTCACAATTTATACAGCCATCACCACTATCTAGTTTCTGAACACTTTCATCATCCTGAAGGGAAATCCTGTACCCATAAACAGTTACTCCTCTTTCCCTCTCCCACCACCTCCCACCCTAGGGAACCACTAATCTGTTTTATGTCTTTAAGCATTTGCCAACTCTGGTTATTTCAATAAATGGAATCATATGGTAAAAAAAATAATAATAATAAAGAAAAAGGCTAGGAAGCCCTAAAGTTTAAAGTAACTTGTTATGGCTGTTCTCCTTGTATTCCAAAAATGAATAATTACTCTGCTTGATTAGTTTACAAATGGATATCTTCTGAGTCATTTATAAGCATTAAGACATTTTATTTGCTATCATTAAAGAAGTAATTATGGGAAATCATGTTTACTACCTCTAAAATTGTATCTATATATAAAACTATATATATATATGCACACATAAAAATATACTTATATACAAATATATTATATATATTTGTGTATATATGATTGTATAAAACCTGTTCTGTTTTAAATTATTTCACTATGCATTTCCACCTCCTAAATGAAATGGAAAATGTATATTAGTTTAATGCTCTTAATGTCTTAGCAATTAAACAGATTTTGCTACACAGAAAACTGGACTTTATTTTTATTCTCCACAGGACTTAGAAAGTCACATAGCACAGATATTCAGCAAATGTTGGTACAAAGAATTAATGAGATACAGGGTGAATGGGTAAATAAATGAACAAGTCCACATTTAGAAATAAAGGGTTTTAAGAGCTAAACTCCTTTGTGGTTATACATACAAAGATTATACAGACTAGTAATTCCAGGACACCATTTCACTAGAGAAACACAATTGAAAACCATTTCCTACAGCCAGCATGTTTTTGGCCAGGTTGCTTTCAGCAAACTAAGATGCCTATAAAATGCCTATTATAGACTGAAGGAAAGAACAAACTAGAATGTCCATCATATTAACCTTGCCTATATAAACAGAAGCCATAAACCCTTTGTGGTATTGGGAACTCTCTCCACAGCGCATTTCTTGAACGTAGGAGACTTTGTTTAGTCTTTTTTTTAAAAACAACGTTCTAATTATAGGGCTACTTACAGAGTTACGTGTAAGTGCCTTAGAAGCAGGAGCACTCAATGGGGCAAAAGTCACACCTCTAGACTTGAATAATTTTCTTTAGTATAGAATTTTTAAGGAATAAAATTGAAATGTAGCAAAAATTGTTGGAGTCATGTTCAAATTAATAGAATTTGTTGGCTTTCCTTGGTTTTGTTAATTTGCCAGGTATTTTAAGTTACCTGATGATAGAGGCCAGTAGGCCTATAGAGATGTTACTAAAATTTTCCAGAACTCTTCTTTTTAATGTAATAATTGCACTAGCCCAAAGGAATAGGAGACACATAAATAATGAGCTATCAAGCTGACAAGTTAGCGCCAATAGGAATCGCTAAACCAAATTCTGTGCAGGCTACTCTTAAGGTAAGAAGTGTCCATTACTCACTCACACTCATACAAGAGTACCATCTGCTCTTTTACGGTATCACTGTCTCTTTGCAAAGAAAAAAAGCAGCCTTTAGGGATGGTAGGCCTGATGTTCTGGGCTAAGTATAAGTTAGATAATTATATCTTGCTTAGCTACATTTTCCAAGTAGTTCTATCTATATTTCTTGCCTAACTCCTACACCTTAATTTTATCTTCTACTCTAATCCTTACCAAGAACTACAATGCACAGTTAATCCGCCCCTTGATTTGGGAGCAGATGTAGGGACTGTGCCATCCCATCGGTGGGCTAAATGACCCCTGACAACACTGGGATGTTATCCTTCAGGCAGTGATGGAGATGGAGAATCTGAAACTGGTTTGTAAAGGACAAAGGGTCCTTGAAGAGGGGAGGGTTAAATTTTATTGTGCAAAGTGTCTGATGTTGCATTTCTAGTATAGAAATCAGATTTTGGGGGGGTTGTATATTTGATCAATACATGTGCCATCTGGGTATTGGAGAAAATAAGTTGAAAATTGGTATTGAATTTTCTAAGAAAGGATTAACTGGCCTTTCTTGAAAGCCTACAAGAGCACCAAGACTAAGGTGTATGTCCTGAGAGTTAAGATGATGGACCACTTAGGGAGAGGGCCTTGGTACTATTATTAGTGACACAGATGTGAAGGGCAAATGGCTGTGGTGACTGGAATGTAGGTCCAACTTTCTACTAGGGTAGTGTTATGGAATGGTGCAGGCTGGTAGACTAGAGGGTGATTGCTTCAGATCAAAAAGCAATCACTTGGGAAGCAGCTGAATTTGGAAGGTTAGAGCAGAGGACTTTTCTTCAAAGCCTGGTAGTAGCACACTACTACCAAATTCTACTATTAAAGAGCTCAGTGAGGCTGCTGTCGTCAGCATGGACTGTGGCTTAACGTGGGGAACTGACCTCTACTGAACTGGGTTAAACATTTTGGCCAAAATTCTGCTTCCAAAAATAAAAGTATACAGCTTAAAGTTAAAAAGCAAGAATGTCAAAAGAGTTACCCAGTAAATGACATATACTCTCTAAAAATTATATCAGGTATGCAATAAAAGCATTTGAGTTATTGAGACAAAGGAAGGGAAACACTATAACACTGAAGTTTGAGGCTGGGTTAATAGGTGCATCATACCGAAGATATGGCTGGGAGAGGAGGGAAGGAGGGGCCTAGGAGAGCACATACAACATCAGGAAATAGGTTTAAGATAGGTTTATAACAACCACAACCAGGGCAGCAGACCCCTGAGGACAGATGTCTGGAGCTGAGTACTTCCCTCTTAATGTGCATGTTTGGGTGGCGGGGCAGGCGTGAGGGTGCTGACAAGGGAGGAGTGCGTATGCTTCCATCTGCTCCGTAGCTCCCTCAACAAAGACCTCCGTGATGGATATTTTTAGGGCCAATGTTAGGTATAATGTGATTTCAAAGGCTCACCAGTCTCCCACCCTCCTACTTCTGGGCAGAAGCTGTTTTAAAACACCTTTAATAGGAGATCACCGCCTTAAGGGATCAGGTCTTATTCACTTTTTAATCTCCCACAGAAGTTAGCTTAATACCTTAAAGAGAGTAGATGGCCAATAAACATTAGGTCAGAGAATGAATGAAAAAACGAAGGAATGATGAGCAATTTCAAAATTAAACATGAAGACTTTTAAATACAAAACAATATGTACAAGGTGGTGCAGTGACTAAAACCTTTTTATACTAAAACTTAATTAAGTAACAAATATAAAATGTTTGACAGCAGAGTCTTTCCCATTTCTGTAGAGAGGATTTTAAACACAGACAATATAAGCACTAGGTCTCATATAAAATTGGGAAGGGGGTAGCAATAACGGGAAGATTTGTGGACCCTGGGGTGACAGAGTAATCCAAAAATTAGAGCACCAAAACTTTTTCCTTTTTGGATAAGCAGTTGGTCAGAAAACAGATACCTACAGGAAAAGAAAGTTCTCCATTAAAAGGACAAAGGTACAAAATGAAAGAAATAAATTGCAAAAGACAGACTTCTATGAACAATCTTCTTAATGGGTGGCCTTATTTACAACAGCCTGTGCATAAATTAAAGCTGTTCATAGGGGTTTGTCTGGTCCTGAGCAACATGGCATAACTCACCTGACCACTGTTGCTTTGCATGATGCATACACAGCTATAAATATTTTTTAGACAAGTGGCATAGTTATAAAGAAATCTAAATCCCAATGTATTAATTAATTTAAATATTTTATATTCTGAGGACATCCAGGTGGGCTCTCAGGAGAACTAATGAATCAGAAGATAGAAAGTTATTTTTAATATTTGCAAACACTGAGAAAATATTTGTGTTTTGTTATTCTGTTTTCCACCTCATCTCAGTTTCTTTGTTGTTGTTTCAAAGCAATCTCTTAGAGAAAAAAGGCATTATGCAAATTTAGCATCAAGTGATATTACATCACCTCATTAGGCAACATCCTGGTAGGTTTCAGGAGTTCTTTAAAACAAAACCCATTCCATTCTTTCCTCTTCCTTCCCAGGGGTAAATCTACTATCAGTCTTGGATTTAATGTATCTGGCTATAAATTAATTGTATTACTCTCTAGTCATTGTCATTATCTTTATATTATCATGTGGTAACTTTCCAGTGGAGTCCCATGCAAACACACGGCTTGCCTTTAGTATTTTCAGCGAGAGCACACAGCTAGATGATAAGGTCTATTCACCACAACGGTTTCTCTGTCTTGGTGGCATCTGTTACCGCAAAAGCTTCCAAGGAGTGCGTGGTTTCATTTGTCCTAAGACTTTTTTTGCTGAGCAAGTATTTCTTCATTTTCACAGTCAATTCCGAATTGGAAGTCTAATATGAAGAAAATGATCAAAATATCTATAAAAGCTACTATGAAATAAAGTACTGCATCTGCATATTCCATTTAATCTCCATAGGGAGCCAAAATTCATGGTTCCTAGCAATAAATGTAAACATCTCAATCATCGTCATTTTCCCCCCTCTCAGAATGGAAAAAAGAAAAACAAACCATTAAGGATTTAGTTATATGTAGGACACATCTTTAAGTCTACCCAATTTTCTTTTTATTTGTTTCTCCTATTCTTTCAAAAGGAAATTCAGTTATCCATGTGCAACAATACAGCGTTAGAAACATTTTTTCCGACAAAAAGACAGGATTGGAAAGGACTTAAGAAATCACCTCTGTTGTCGTAGGTTGTCAGCAGTGGGGTCTTGGGCGGCTTCCCTGAAGAGTTTTGAAAATAAGACTGGCCTCTGAGTTAAACTAAAATGTAAACATTAAAGGATTGGAACAAAATTAGTACGAGATTAAATGGCTCCCAAGCTAGCAAGACTCCACTGTAATCTGATTGCATATATTAGCAGAGCTTCATAATAAATGACAGGGTCAGAAGGAAGCTGGAAAGATGGGCCAACATGGAGGCAAAAGGGTGGTGAGCAAGATGAACTTTATATCCAGCTACAGTCTAAGGAAGAGGGCTCCATGGTCCACAAATAGTCTCTTCTCTCTAGCTCTCACATCATACTTCACACCTCCTGTTCTGGGTCCATGCTCGGGAAGCAGGTGTCTGATTCCAATTTGGCTCCTCGCATGGTAACCCTCGGGGCAGGGGGGTTGGTGGGTTAGAGAACACAGGTGTCCAGTCCCTCCAGCACTACATTTTTCATTACAAATTGATCCACTGGCATCCTGGTTTACAATTTGGCTCTCCACGTACCTTGCCAGCATAGAATGTGCCGGCCAGTCCATCCTATTCCATCAGCAGTCACTCTTCTCATCGTAAATTAATGTAACAGTATTCTGATTGCAGATCTCAATCTCAGAGGCTCTGATTATATTTGAGAGCAAACTAGAGTACACTGATAAATCAAGTTCTCTCACAAGAATCTGACTTTGAATCGTAGAAAACTCATTAAGGTAATGTCAGATATCTTGAGAGACAGCCTTCAAGACCTCTCCATGTGATCTAATTTCAGCTCCCAGAATTTGATGCAGCAAGCTAAGCTTCTTTTCCTTTCTGAAACTTCTATGCATAGGCAAGCATTTCATCTATACTATCCTAAGAAGTTGCTTCAGATAAAATCTCTACTAAATCCTTTCTAATATAAGTGAAACCCAGTTTCTTTGTTTTTCTACTTTCTCATTAAAAATGAAATTTCCCCGGCAGTTCAACATTATTTTTATTTTCTCAAGGATTTCTTTTTTATAGATCTTCCTCCTACATATATAACTCCAATTATACTTCTCCTCCTCAGGTCATTTATGCTTTCTTTTATTTCTCTGAACCATGCCTACACATATTTTATACATTTCGCCTGAACTGCATTGTCCCTATCTTGAGGTGATACTCAAGACAGGATAACAGTGATTCTGAGTGGTAGTAGAAAAACCAATTAAAAAATTGGGGGTTATGGGGCTTCCCTGGTGGCACAGTGGTTGAGCGTCCGCCTGCCGATGCAGGGCACGCGGGTTCGTGCCCCGGTCTGGGAGGGTCCCGCGTGCCGCGGGGCGGCTGGGCCCGTGGGGCCATGGCCGCTGAGCCTGCGCGTCCGGAGCCTGTGCTCCGCGGCGGGAGAGGCCACGACGGTGAGAGGCCTGAGTACCGGAAAAAAAAAAAAAAAAAGCCTTCTGGCATATTTTTTTTCTTATTCATTATCTTATCATTATGACTGATAAATATTCCAAGAAGTAAAGGTATTGTTTTACCATATATATGCTACCACATATCTTTAAGTCACTCTTTATTGTCAGGTCCTAAATTAAGGGACTACCTTCAAAAATTGTATTCCTTCAAATAAAGCAGTTAATAATAAAGTAATACAAAAAACTGGCAAAGAATCTGACTTTGAATCGTAGAAAACTCATTAAGGTAATGTCAGATATCTTGAGAGACAGCCTTCAAGACCTCTCCATGTGATCTAATTTCAGCTCCCAGAATTTGATGCAGCAAGCTAAGCTTCTTTTCCTTTCTGAAACTTCTATGCATAGGCAAGCATTTCATCTATACTATCCTAAGAAGTTGCTTCAGATAAAATCTCTACTAAATCCTTTCTAATATAAGTGAAACCCAGTTTCTTTGTTTTTCTACTTTCTCATTAAAAATGAAATTTCCCCGGCAGTTCAACATTATTTTTATTTTCTCAAGGATTTCTTTTTTATAGATCTTCCTCCTACATATATAACTCCAATTATACTTCTCCTCCTCAGGTCATTTATGCTTTCTTTTATTTCTCTGAACCATGCCTACACATATTTTATACATTTCGCCTGAACTGCATTGTCCCTATCTTGAGGTGATACTCAAGACAGGATAACAGTGATTCTGAGTGGTAGTAGAAAAACCAATTAAAAAATTGGGGGTTATGGGGCTTCCCTGGTGGCACAGTGGTTGAGCGTCCGCCTGCCGATGCAGGGCACGCGGGTCCGTGCCCCGGTCTGGGAGGGTCCCGCGTGCCGCGGGGCGGCTGGGCCCGTGGGGCATGGCCGCTGGGCCTGCGCGTCCGGAGCCTGCGCTCCGCGACGGGAGGGGCCACGGCGGCGAGAGCCCCACGTACCACAAAAAAATAAAAATAAAAAATAAAAAAATAAAATAAAAAATTGGGGGTTATATATTTTCACACTATGCTCATGCCAGATGCTTTTTAAATTTATATTTGGTCTGTGTTACTTTAGACATTTATCTCTCATCTTTGACCAAAGCCTACCCCTCCCCACTGAATACATCTCTGTTCTTGGTAAAATACTCTGGCTTCAGCTATATGATATTGAGTTACATTTAGTTTTAATTTTTTCCACCTCTGTCATTTTAAATTTTAAATTCATTTATAGTTATCAATTTAGTAAATTACAGCCAACTTTTAGTTATCTCCAGCCTGATTATTTTCCCCACAAATGCCATTTTTAACTTTAACAGCAGACACCTATTCTATATAAGTAATTTGTTTCGTTTGCATTTCAAATAAGCTCTGTGTATTATTATTTTCAAGAAGTCTGTGCCATATAGTATGGAAGCCTATCAGAACTAACCAGTTTCTCATTTCAGGGACAGTTCAATGGAAGAATTCAGCTTGACTAGGTTATTTTTGGAACCACCAGAGGTTTTGTGTGTGTGTGTGTGTGTGTGTGTGTGTGTGTGTGTGTGTAGTATTTATGTATTTAAAACATATATAGGTACATTATTACAGAGCATATGCACTGGACATACCTCAGTGGATGAAAAAATATATATATATACACACATATATATATGTATATATATGTATATATATAGTTATGGTGGGTGCTTTGCTTAATCTGAATAATATTTATTTCAGGATTGGAAAGAAAAGGAATAATAAATTGCCTAGGGACAGAAGGAGAAAGAAGTCATCACCATTGGGTATCTTGTAACTTCAGTATGTTTAGAGTACATTTTTAGATATTGGTTACTCCTATCTAAAAAATTATGGTAAAGCAATCTAAAGTCAAATATTAATTTTAAAATCATCTACTATATTCATTCATTTTTTTATACATCTTTATTGGAGTATAGTTGCTTTACAATGGTGTGTTAGTTTCTGCTGTATAACAAAGTGAATCAGCTCTATGTATACATATATCCCCAAATCCCCTCCCTCTTGAGCCTCCCTCCCACCCTCCCTATCCTGCCCCCCTAGGTCGTCACAAAGCTGATATTGTATGTGTGTGTAGTGATTCCCAAATTCAAACCCTCTGTGACAGTCTATGAGACCTACGTGCAATGACTGCTCATTCGGGAAGAACACATTTCCTCTCTGCTCAGCATTATTTCATTAATACTTCCATTTTTACATGAAAACCTTATAAATTATTCTATCAGTTCTCTTTATGCAAATCCATGACTGGTTAATAGAGCTGAAACATCTATCTGCCTATGGTATGTACAAAGCTTCATCTTGTAGACTTGAGTACCTCATAATATCAGTCCTCCTGACTTTGTTGCTCTGATCACCTTACCATTTTGATGTTTTGACATGAAACAAAATAAAAACTTTTGGTTTCTAGAGACCTTTAGATGGCTGCCTTCTAAGAAGAAAGATTCATTGCTCTTAACATTTGGGCTAACAAGATTAATATGAGTTTATAAAAATTACGAGATACTAAATATAATCAACAGTCTGGCAGGACATAACACGGAGTGGGCTGTTTGTTCTACTTATTTTCTTTTGTTCTCTCTGGCCTCACCCTCCTGCCCTGCCCCCCACCCCCTCATACTCAGTCCCCTCCCTCCTGTTACTCATTGTGGAATTACCTCCTCTGGTCCTCTCTCCCTCCCACTTACTAGACTGAACTGAGGGTTACTTTATTCTTTTGACAGAAAACAATTCCCTATCCTAAGAGAACGAATCTCTTTGTCTCTGCTGGTTGACTTCCTGTCCATGTCAGTGTCCTAGGGCCCACCCCTCAGTCCCTGCCCACCCACTGGTAGACCTGGCCATCCCTGTCCTTCCCCGTTCTAATAGGGTCTCTGAACAATCTGTCAACTGCAAATTAGTGAGATAAGAAGGCAACGTCGGGCAGATCATGAGTGTTAGGCTTACTGATGATCTTAGAGGAAATGCTTTCAGTTTTTCACCATTGAGAAAGATGTTTGTTGTGAGTTTGTCATATATGGCCTTTATTATGTTGAGGTAGGTTCCCTCTATGCCTACTTTCTGGAGAGTTTTTAATCATTAACGGGTGTTGAATTTTGTCAAAAGCTTTTTCTGCATCTATTGATATGATCATAGGTTTTTATTCTTCAATTTGTTAATATGGTGTATCACACTGATTGATTTGCCTATATTGAAGAATTCTTGCATCACTGGGATAAATCCCACTTAATCATGGTGTATGATCCTTTTAATATGTTGTTGGATTCTGTTTGCTAGTATTTTGCTGAGGATTTTTGCATCTATATTCATCAGTAGCGTTGGTCTGTAATTTTCTTTTTTTGTTGTTCATATTTTCTACTTCTTCCTGGTTCAGTCTTGGAAGGTTATATACCTTTCTAAGAATTTGTCCATTTCTTACAGATTGTCCATTTTATTGGCATACAGTTGCTTGTAGTAGTCTCTTAGGATGCTTTGTATTTCTGCGGTATCTGTTAACTTCTCTTTTTTCATTTCGAATTTTATTGTGTCTTCGCTTCTCCCTCTTTTTCTTGATGAGTCTGGCTAAAGGTTTATCAATTTTGTTTATCTTCTCAAAGAAGCAGCTTTTAGTTTTATTGATCTTTGCTATTGTTTTCTTTGTTTCTATTTCATATGTTTCTGCTCTGATCCTTATGGTTTCTTTCCTTCTACTAACTTTGGGGGGTTTTTTGTTCTTCTTTCTCTAGTTCCTTTAGGTGTAAGGTTAGATTGTTTATTTGAAATTTTTCTTGTTTTCTGAGGTAGGAATGTATTGCTATAAACTCCCCTCTTTTTTTTTTAGAAGGATGGGTATTAGCTCTTCTGTAAATGTTTGATAGAATTCACCTGTGAAGCCATCTGGTCCTGGACTTGTGTTTTTTGGAAGATTTTTTTGTTGTTGTTGTTGTTGGAAGATTTTTAATCACAGTTTCAATTTCATTACTTGCGATTGGTCTGTTCATATTTTCTATTTCTTCCTTCTTCAGTCTTGGAAGGTTATATACCTTTCTAAGAATTTGTCCATTTCTTACAGATTGTCCATTTTATTGGCATACAGTTGCTTGTAGTAGTCTCTTAGGATGCTTTGTATTTCTGCGGCCACTGTGCCACCAGAGAAGCCCCTAAACTCCCCTCTTAGAACTGCTTTTGCTGCATCCCATAGGTTTTGGCTCGTCATGTTTTCATTGTCATTTGTGTCTAGGTATTTTTAAATTTCCTCTTTGATTTCTTCAGCGATCTCTTGGTCATTTAGTTGTGTATTGTTTAGCCTCCATGTGTTTGTGTTTTTTCCTTTTTTTTTCTTGTAATTTATTTCTAATCTCATAGCTATTTCTAATCTCTAATCTCATAGAATTATTTCTAATCTCATTGTGGTCATAAAGGTGCTTGATATGATTTCAATTTTCTTAAATTTACCAAGGCCTGATTTGTGACCCAAGATGTGATCTATCCTGAAGAATGTTCCATGTGCACTTGAGAAGAAAGTGTAATCTGCTGTTTTCAGATGGAATGTCCTATAAATATCAATTAAATCTATCTGGTCTATTGTGTCATTTAAAGCTTGTGTTTCCTTAGTAATTTTCTGCCTTTGTGATCTGTCCATTGGTATAAGTGAGGTGTTAAAGTCCCCTACTATTATTGTGCTACTTCCAAGTCCCCTTTTACAGCTGTTAGCCTTTGCCTTATGTATTGAGGTGCTCCTATGTTGGGTGCGTATATATTTATAATTGTTATATCTTCTTCTTGGATTGAGCCCTTGATCATTATGTAGTGTCCTTCCTTGTCTCTTGTAACATTCTTGATTTTAAAGTCTATTTTATCTGATATGAGCATTGCTACTCCAGCTTTCTTTTGATTTCCATTTGCATTCAATATCTTTTTCCATCCCCCCTCACTTTCAGACTGTAAGTGTTTCTGCTGAGAAATCAGCTGTTAACCTTACAGGAGTTCCCTTGTATGTTATTTGTCGTTTTTCCCTTGTTGCTTTTAATAATTTTTCTTCGTCTTTATTTTTTGTCAATTTGATTGCTATGTATCTTGGCATGTTTCTCCTTGAGTTTATCCTGCCTGGGACTCTCTGCCCTTCCTGGACTCGGGTGGCTATTTCCTTTCCCATGTGAGGGAAGTTTTAGACTATAATCTCTTCAAATATTTTCTCGGGTCCTTCCTCTTTCTCTTCTCCTCCTTCTGGGACCCCTATAATGCGAATGTTGGTGCGTTTAACTTGTCCCAGAGGTCTCTTAGGCAGTCTTTATTTCTTTTCATTTATTCTGTTCCATGGCAGTGATTAAATGAGTACTTCCCAGAACTTCTGCTATCAGTGTCCTTGTCCCCTCGGTGAGTCACAGCCGCCCCCCGCCTCTGCAGGAGACCCTCCAAACCTAACAGGTAGCTCTGGTTCAGTGTCCTGTGAGGTCACTGCTCCTTCCCCTGGGTCCCGATGCACACACTACTTTGTGTGTGCCCTCCAAGTCTGGAGTCTCTGTTTCCCCCCAGTCCTGTTGAAGTCCTGCAATCAAATCCTGCTGGCCTTCAAAGTCCGATTCTCTGGGGATTCCTCCTCCTGTTGCCAGACCCCCAGGTTGGGAAGCCTGACATGGGGCTCCGAATCTTCACTCCAGTGGGTGGACTCTTGTGGTATAATTGTTCTCCAGTTTGTGAGTCGCCCACCCAGCAGTTATGGGATTTGATTTTATTGTGATTGCGCCCCTCCTACCATCTCACTGTGGCTTCTCCTTTGTCTTTGGATGTGGGGTATCTTTTTTGGTGAATTCCAGTGTCTTTCTGTTGATGTTTGTTCAGCAGTTAGCTGTGGTTCTCGTTCTCTTGCAAGAGGGAGTGAGCGCATGTCCTTCTACTCTGCCATCTTCAGTAGATAATCTCCCCATTTGATTTTTATCTTTCCTTCTCTCTCTCTCTCTCTCTCCCTCTTTTTCCTTCTCCCTTCCTTTCCTTCTCCCTCTCTACCATCTCTCTGCCTCTCCCCTACCACTTCTCCTTTCCTCCCCTTCCTCCCTTTTATTTTTTAAAATATTTTCTTAGAAAATACATGAGTTCTAGAGGCACATAAGCCTAGAGTTTAATCTTGGTTTGGATGCTTATCACAATATTTACCATTTTTCCTGTGGTGAGTTAATTAACCCCTCTGAAGTTGTTTCTTCAGTTATGAAATGGAAACTATTATATATAACTTGCAAAGTTTTGGGGGTGGACTGAATGAGCCAATATATGTAAATGCCCATGGTAAATGTTTAATACTAATGCCATTTCCCCTCCATTTATATCATTATCTAATTTGGAGATAATTATTTTTAAGTATTATTTATCCAACTATATAGGTAACAATATATTTAGCCTGAACTCCAGATCCAATACCAAGAGAAAGAAAGAGTCATCATTTCTTCAAGAGAATTTAAAATATGAGGTGAAGGTCAAAGTGGCTGCAGCATTCCTAGTCAACTATCACTCTGCAACATTATTCACTGTCATAAAAACTACCAGTTGCTGGTTTTGGTAAATAGTAAGCAAACACAACAGGGTAATTAGAATCCAGCTGCTATTTGGGTGACTTAGTATTTTAGAGAAGTTTTGTCATTCCCCGATGGGAAAATAACAACCTACCAAACATACAGTCTTCGAAATAAAATTTATCTATTATTTGGTCCATATGCAATTCTACATAGAAATGCATAAAGATGAGTTCTTTTAACTTTATTTCCTTGAACTTCTTTAACAGTTCCTTTACTTTGCATGGCAATGGAATTTGATTCAATTATGAGTAAACAACACAAAACTGCAAAATAATGTTGATGGGGTGACAGAACTATTTTGCAGCTTTTCTAAGGTTATGGATATAGAGTGTTCTTATTTGGACCTATGGAGATGCTTGACTCTAGGCAGAACTCTGAGTGGATAATGAGTTAGTAATGCCATATCCCTGGTGGACATATGCCAATTTGGTTAAAATGTGAAATAGAGGTGTCTACAGGTTTTTTCTGAAGCAACACAGAGAACAGGAAAATCTTTTCTTTGACTTATCTTCCTGACTAAAGTTGATCTACTTGATTCATTCAAATTGTCACTGCTGTAACCATATAAAATGATATTTCATTTGGCAACTTGACACCAGGCTCAACTGTACCCTCATCAGAAATGGAGAGATATGAGAATAAAGTATCCCTCAACACCTCTAACATGTTGGTCTCACCTGTCTGATGCCATAGAGAGGTACATGTTGCACAACTGAGGGAATAAATCACTGCTACTCTAGAATTTCTCAGTTGTCCATCTAACAAATAATGTTTGCTGGTCAATTTTATGTATCAGCTTATCTAGGCTAAGGTGCCCAGTCATTAAACCAAACACTAGCCTAGGTGTTGCCATGTAGGTATTTTATAAATATCATTAAAGTCTATTATCAATTGACTTTAAGTAAGAGTGGTTATGCCAGATAATCTGGATGGGCTGATTCTATCAGTTGAAAGGACTTAGAGTAAAGCTGAGGCAAATGTTATTTAAAAAGTATTATCTTTGCCTTCCTTGTATTCTCATAGCATCCAGCAGAGTATTTTGTATTCAATAAATGTTGCTGAATAAATAACTGAGCAATTTCTCAATAATACTCTAGATATTTCCAAGATATTTTTATAGAAAAACTCTCTTTTTTTTCAATATCCTGTTTAAGACAGGTATTTTGAATGGAGCTGGAGGAATCAGGCTTGCTGACTTCAGACAATACTACAAAGCTACAGTATACTACTGACACAAAAAAGACATATAGATCCATGGAACAGGATAGAAAGCCCAGAAATAAACCCACACGCCTATGGTCAGTTAATCTACAACAAAGGAGGCAAGGATATATAATGGAGAAAAGACAATCTCTTTAACAAGTGGTGCTAGGAAAATGGGACAGCTACATGTAAAAGAATGAAATGAGAACATTCTCTAACACCATATACAAAAATAAACACAAAATGGATTAAAGACCTAAATGTAAGACTGGATACTATAAAACTCCTAGAGGAAAACGTAGGCAGAACACACTTTGACATAAATGACAGCAATATTTTTTTGGATCCATCTCCTAGAGTGATGGAAATAAAAACCAAAATAAACAAATAAGACCTAATTAAACTCAAAAGCTTTTGCACAGCAAAGGAAACCAGAAACAAAATGAAATGACAACCTACGGAATGGGAGAAAATATTTGCTAACGATGCTATCGACAAGGAATAAATTTCTAAAATATACAAACAGCTCATACAGATTAATATCAAAAAAACAAACAACCCAATCAAAAAACGAGCAGAAGACCTAATTAGACATTTCTCCAAAGAAGACATACAGATGGCCAACAGGCACATGAAAAGATGCTCAACATCACTAATTATTAGAAAAATGCAAATCAGAACTACAATGAGGTATCACCTCACACCAGTCAGAATGGCCATGATTAAAAAGTCTACAAATAATAAATGCTGGAGAAGATATGGAGAAAAAGGAACCCTCCTACATTGTTGCTGGGAATGTAAACTGGTGCAGCAACTATGGAGAACAGTATCCATACTGTTCCTTAAAAAACCAAAAATAGGGCTTCCCTGGTGGCGCAGTGGTTGAGAGTCCGCCTGCTGATGCAGGGGACATGGGTTCGTGACCCGGTCCGGGAGGATCCCACATGCCGCGGAGCGGCTGGGCCCGTGAGCCATGGCCGCTGAGCCTGTGCGTCCGGAGCCTGTGCTCTGCAACGGGAGAGGCCACAACAGTGAGAGGCCTGTGTACCACAAAAACAAAACAAAACAAAACAAAAAAACACCAAAAATAGAGTTACCATATGATCCTGCAATCCCATTCCTGGGCATATATCCAGAGAAAACTCTAATTTAAAAAGATACATGCAGCCCAAAGCATCACTATTTACAATAGCCAAGGCACAGAAGCAACCTAAGTGTCCATCAACGAATGAATAAAGAGGATGTGGTATATATACACAATGCAAAATTTTTCAGCCATAAAAAACAACGAAATAATGCCATGTGCAGCAACATGGATGGACCCAGAGATTATCATATTAATTAAAGTAAGTCAGATAGAGAAAGACAAATATCATGATATCACTTATACATGGAATCTTAAAAAATGATATAAATGAACGTATTTACAAAACAGAAATAGACTCACAGACATAGAAACAAACTTATGGTTACCAAAAGGGGTAGTGTGGGGGTGGAAGAGGTAAATTAGGAGTTTGGGATTAACAAATACACAGTACTATATATAAAATAGATAACCAACAAGGATCTACTGTATAGCACAGGGAACTATATTCAATATCTTATAAGAACCTATAATGGAAAAGAATCTGAAGAAGAATATATATATATGAATGAATATATATATATGTAAGTATATATAACTGACTAACTTTGCTATAAACCTGAAACTAATACACCATACAATAACTATACTTCAATTAAAAATGATTAATAAAAACATAATTTATCAAACCTGACCAATTAGGTTTATCCTCACTTTATGATGTCATTAAAATGTATAATTATAAAGATTATGTACAACCAAAAAAAGTTTGATTTAAGCACACGAAGAGACAATTTTCAAATTCTACAGAGTGATACAGGATTACTTCAAAGTTCTCATTTATTTCTATTTTAGTCATTAAAAAATGAAGCTACACACACATAGGCGCTCACAAAATAAAATGGCAGCAATAAAAACAATCTTTATCATGCTACAGAAGGTCAATGTTCTTCAAAGTCTCACCTTAAAGCTCAAAATGTTGGCAACTTGAAATGAGTACACTTTTAGTAGAAGTCAGACAAGCTATCCTCAATAAATCTGACCTTAAGATTAATTTATTAATCAAAATATTGGATTTGACCCAAGGCCACTTGACAAAGAGTATTTCTAATCATAGACAGAAAAAGTAAATGCCAAGAGGGAAAATGTTCTTTCATGGTGGTTGAAGAGATGGGGTGGGTACAGATACTGCTGGGCTTAGTTCTACCCTCACTTTGGTGGCAGCACACTGACCTCTCTACATGTTCACACTTGCTTAATGTGTCAGAAAAAAAGGTTTATAGTAGGACAGATTTGCATTTGAACCCCAGCTTGCCCGCTTGCAGCTGTAGTGATGTTCAGTGAGTTTATTCTCCTCTTTGAGCCCTGTGTTTGCAAAATGGAGAGAATAAAATCTACTTTGCATAACTTTGATAGTTAAATGAGATAAAATGTCAAGGATGGTATTGGTCAATAGAATTTAATGGAAATCTCTACCTTTTTCTTTACCTCCTTTCTCAGAGCAGGTGTTCATCCTTTGCCAAGGCAAATTCCATACTCTCTTTTCTCCCGTGGGACCTATTACGTTCCTTATCTTGTCTTATACCTTTAGCTTCATCCTCTTCACTGCCTCCTACATTTATAAACTTACTCATAACTCCCTCATCCTTAAAAACCCCAAACCCTCACTTGGGCTCTGCCTTCCGGTTAAGCAGCAATTCTATATATAGCCATCCCTTTACCATGGAACTTTCTGAAAACCTTCACTTGTTTCCTTTTGCCATTCATTCTTCAGTGGCCACACCCAGCAGACCCCACAGACGTGAAACTCCAGTGGTCTCGCAACAGCCAAAGCCAGGGGCTGACTTCCCTCTTTGATGTCTCACCACTAACCACATCTCAGTTTTCCTGTTTTCGCTTGTTACCTGTTGATTGTTAAACACACATTTCCCTTAGCTTCCCCATTGTAAGGCTTTTCTAATTTGATTCTCTTCCTGCTGCTCTGATCATTACTTTTGAGTCCCTTTAGTTAGCAGCATCCACTCCTTAAATTACTCTTTCAAATTAGTATTTTCTTTCCTTCTGTTCTTTTCTTGCACCTCCCATGACCTCTGTGAGTCATCTTGTGAAGGCTTTACAACTGTCCATAGTCATCCATTTTACCTTTACCCCTGGGTACATGGGAAGACTGCATTTTCCCTTCCCCTAAAGTTACTCTACATATACGCAATCACAGATCCTGTTCATTCTACTATCTAAACTTAAAACCGTCTTTCCTCCTAATTCCCAGTGAACCTACAGGTCATCCAGTCTCCTCTGTACTCCTGTGACGTTGTACCAGATGGTCCATCATACAAACTCTGCCCTTCCTGGATTCTACCCTCCTCATCACAGCCAGAATACCCTTACTTACAACCATTTCCTTTGCCCTTGGAGTGAAACCCTTACCATCACTCAGAGACTCTGGACTGATCTCCTCAAGTCTGCTTTCCTCTCTCTCACCCTCACGTTCTCTGCTGCAGCCACTCTGACCTCTCTCATTTCCTTCAAAGTCCTGTGTCCCCTGACCTGTATCTCAGAATTACTGCACATTCTCACATCTCAAACCTAGATGTCCCCCTGCCATTTTTTTCTTAGTTAACTCGAATGAATCCTTCACATCTCAGCCTACATATCACAATTCCTGATACACAAGAAACAATACATATATATGGATTGATTATCTCATCCATTATTCCAGCCGAAACTTTGATCCACTCCTACCCGCACTGCTGAAATAGTCTCTACTCTGCCCTGTGACCATTCTGCCCCTTTTAACTACAGGGTCCTCTATGAAGATGCCAGTTGCCTAGGTGTAGACTATTGCTAGATTTAATTTTCTAATTTTACCTTTTAGCTATTACTATCTTCATTGCTTGTCCCATTTAATTGTATCCTCCAATTTCATTACAGTTATTTAACATAATAATTAAGCAGATAAATGATTAATCTTTTGATTAACATACTGACTAGTCACAATGAAACTCATTCACGGAAAATGCCAGTCTTTAGTTGCAGTTGAGCAATGTTTTATCTATGTTGTTTCAAGAGTTAAACATCATAGTTTCTTATAATGCACATCACAAGCTGAAAATTCACTTTATTGATAGCTTCACCGAAGTGTAGAATTTTTTTCTAAAGATAGGTTATAAGTTACAAGGCCAGACTCATGTTTTCTTGTCTTTTGGATGCCACTAAATCACAGTTCAGTATCATTAAAGTATATTGAATTTTACACAGCTTACTTAACAGGTAAAAATTGTGAACATAACTCCTTTTCAATAGATACAAAATCTAATAGTAAACTACCCAAAAGGATGGATAATTTATACTGTTTCTTTCCAAAAAAGAAGCAATAAAACTATGACTTATGAGAATAAAACTACATGGCACAATGAAAAACACTGGCAACAAATGAAATCAACACTAAATATAGTCAGAAAAATAGGAAACATATCAACCTTATATCTCTATAACTAAATATTTATATATGTAGGGAATAAATACTTCAGAAGAAAATGCTTAATTAGAAAGCATAAACTTTTGTAAAACAAATACATGACAACAGTGCATCTAAAATACACAAATAAGCATTTAAAATCAGGCTAATAGGTCTTATCCAAATATAGAGAAATATTTTTGCCATTTAAAAGCATTAGGATTGTTGACTAAGTCTTGACTCAAGTGGGATCTAATATACTTTCTCCTGGTGTCTAATTTATCAAATTTAAGCTCTTGAGGTATTTATTTTCAGAAGTAGATTTCATTGTTTAAAGATTTCTGCCTTTCATTAAGTTCAGATATCAATATATTTGCAGTTCTGGGGATATAAATATAAAACATGTTAACATCCTTGTGGTTTTGGATAGCTATTAATGGTTTTTTTTTTTTTTCCATTTGGGTAGAATTAATTTGTTTATTTTCAAATTGGTATGAAATAAAATAACCTTGTCTTTGTTCTGTGTCTTTTGTAAAGTTGATTAAGGACAACTGAATTAATAGTTACATTGCAAGGATAGATATGACCATGACCATAAAGAATGGCAAAAGCATTACTTTAAAATTGAGTCCGTTTAAAAATTTTGTAGTAATAAAAAGAAGTGATGGGACTTTCCTGGTGGCACAGTGGTTAAGAATCTGCCTGTCAATGCAGGGTACACGGGTTTGAACCCTGGTCTGGGAAGATCCCATACACCAGAGAGCAACTAAGCCCGTGAGCCACAACTACGGAGCCCGTGTGCCACAACTACTGAAGCCCGCATGCCTAGAGCCCGTGCTCCGCAACAAGAGAAGCCACCGCAATGAGAAGCATGCGCACCGCAACCAAGAGTAGCCCCTGCTTGCTGCAACTAGAGAAAGCCCACGCGCAGCAACGAAGAACCAACACAGCCAAAGAAATGAATAAATAAATAAATTTTTAAAAAAGTGATAACATCGTAAGTCATATATTACTATCCTTGTAAAAGTTTTGAGAAACCATTAATGAGTAAATCTACATTTGTTAGCTAATGGTGTGGTACAATCAAAGATTTATCAAAATAAAAATGAGGTCCATATACATGTAAAATCAACTCTTTATCATAAGTATCATTAGCAACTATAGAACCCCAAATGAACTCTTGAGGGTAAGGCTCTTAAAACAAAGAATAACATTTTAAGTACATAGCTATTACAAACCCATTTGATATTCATTTTACACTTGATCTTAGCCAAAAGGCCGAGAAGCGACTGATATTCATTTTAATTGCCATGACTATAATGAATATACTTTGTATTCAAACAGTAGTCACAAGTACTACTACAGAAGTTCCAATATAATTCAGCCTTAGTTAAGAATGAGTAAATGGATATTTAAAATGGAACGTTACCAGGAAGGAGGGAAAAAAACAATTACAGAAAACATCAGCTCCTTAAAATAGCAAATTAAAGATTTGTATTAAATTGTATTCTTTCATACTTGGACATAAACAGAATACAGTAATACAGGAAAACTTGCTATATCAACCACTCCTTTTCCTTGCCTCAGCTGTCTACAGATTAATTAACCCTGAAAATAGAAATTGGGATATGAAAAATGACTAAGAAGAGAAGGCTGAAATTCACTTTACAATAGTTAGTCTACGAAAAGGATTTTTAAAATACCACTATGCCAATTTATTTTAGCTGGAGGAACAGGTAGTTATGTATGCCATTTTATTTCAGTTGGTCAGACAAGTTCTAATATTCCCTTTAATCTTCTCCCACACAGAGGACTGACGCCTTAAAATCCAAGATGAGAGGCCTCGTGCCATAAATTAAAGATGATATTTTTCAGTGTATGGTTCACAGAATGACACATGGATGTTTGTTAAAAGCAAACATTCCTGTGCCCCAACCAAGTTCTCCCGAGTCAGAATCATGGAATCAGCATTGTGACGAGCAACCTGAAAATTCTGATGTATACACTTGTTTAAAAACAACTGACTGATGGTTGAATGAGGAAATATTTAAAACAATATATTTGTCATTTCATTCCAGTCAGCAAACATTTATTAAGTCCGATCCTATGTGAGTAAAAATTTGATACATGGAGGGTGTCCCCAAAGGCAAGAAGCATATGATAACATGATTTTCAATGCACAGTTTAGTAAGTATAATAATAACCTGCAAACGTCTGCAAACACAAAGAAAATAGTGTGCTTATTGTACAGATTAACAATTCACTCTTGATTTCAATTTAGTAGTTCTTCCTCTGAAAAGGTGTCTGGAGGTTTAAGAGAAGTGTGTTTAGCTTATTATGAGAAAACATAATGGAAGTATTTTTAAAAACAAATTTATCCTGTTTCCTGATGGTTTTGGACATCCTGTGTTTCCAAAAGGAGGGTAATAAGTGTGTGAGGCTTCTTGGTGGCTGGGGGAAGGCACAGAGTGTACCAATGAGGGAAGGGAAGGAATGAACTACAAGACCAGAACCGCTAAAAGCAAATTGTTTCTCTTACCTCTAGCCTAGTTCTCCTCCTGGTGCCTGAACTGTAAGATAAACTTATTTGGAGGTTGCATTGTGTTTTTTAACCACTAGAGCAAAAATTCAAACAGTAAAAGTTGACTTTGGAGTTTAATAGAAGAATGGAAGAAAATAAAGGAAACAAAGCTGATGGTACCAAGTGACTTTTCTGGTCAGCTGTTTTCCCTCCCACCCTCCCCTGCAGGACTGGAGACTGATGGACTGGAATCTGTGGAATGAACTTCCACAAGGAGCACTCAGTGAGGAAACTGAGGGCAGACAAGCTGATGGGGTTCATTAATTGTGCCTAGTGCTCCGGATTTTCTATAATCGTTGGTTGACTTTTCTTAGCACTGGAAACAGGAGCCAGTAAAAAGAAAATAAAAGGCTGAAATAAGTAAAGGTGGATAGAAGAACAGCTGTAGGGACCTTCAGGGATTTCCACTGCCCACAGCTATGGTTCTCACAGTGGTCTCTAGAGCAGCAATACCATCATCACCGGGAACTCACTGCACGCGCACACTCAGGCTGCCACAGCAAAATGCCATCGGCTGAGCGGCTTGAACAACAGACATCTCTTTTCTTACAGTTCCGGAGGCTGTAAGTCCAAGACCAAGGTGCTGTGGCCAGTTTGGCTTCTGGCGAGAGTGCTCTTTCTGACTCTTCCTCTTTTTATAAACCACCAATTCAGTCAGATTAGGAATCCAACCGTATAACCTCAGTTAACCTTAACTATCTCCTAAAAGCCCTATCGCAAATACGGTCACATTAGGGATTAGGACTTCAACGTGTAAATTTGGGGGGACACAATTCAGTCCAAAACACTCGTTACAAATGAAAATTCTGGAGCCCCACCTCAGACCTATTGAATCAGAAATTCAGGGAACGAAGGCCAGCAGTTTGTGTCTCATGAATCCCTCCGGGTTATTCGCATGCACACTAAAGCCTGAGAAGCATGGGCCTCCAGGGAAAATTCTCAGCATCGCATTTCATTTCCTCCACGGTTTCTCCCATTTTTACTTTCCAGCCTTATTTCTTACTGCTCTTTGACACGAACTCTGCTTCTGTTAAACTACTGGTCACCGTGGCCTGAAAGATCATCTGTGTTCTGTCTTCCAGACCCTTGTTTCCTGTCACCAACCTCCGACTGTCTTCCGACCTCTTCAATGAAGCCTCACTGCAACATCCCAGCCAGTCACGTCTTCTTTCTCCAAAGAGCAGAAGCACTGCTTGTCTGAGCCAATCATTTTCATATTTTACAGATTTTACTTTCTTACAGTTCATAGGTTATACCTGTCTGTAATTTTAGCACAAGGCTTTGCACATAAAAGCACTTAAGTCTTCAAAACATTATATACTGTTTTGCTTATAACTCTTCTCTGTGACTCCCTACGACACTGGCTCCAATACAACACCAATCTGGGGCATCAAACAGTCCCTTGGTCTCTGACATAATGCCACTTCCAAAGTTGTTTAATAATAAAAAAATCATCAATATACTATTTGCTCTTTATTAAATCCTTAAGTGCATCAAGACTTATAACAGGCACTTAGTATATTCCCTGATTAAATTCTCACAATCACCCTGAAATAGGCATTATGATCCCTCTTTGACTGAAAGACACTGGAAACTGAGGCAGAGAAGTTCAATGAACTCCCCCAAAGTCACATACCCGAGAAGCAGCAAGGCTGAAAAGTGTGAACATATGTTTCTCTGACTCAAAGCACATGCTTTATTTCTATGTTATACTATAGACGAAGAGATTTAGTTTGCTGTCAACATAATGAATTAACTGCCAAGAATCCCAGAGTGTATGGCTCTTGTGGTAAACATACTTCCAATATACCCTTTGTAAACTCTATCTTCTTTACCCCCAACACACACACACACACAAGTCCTGAAGCACTGCTAAAAGTAAGCCATCATGAAACAAAAAGGGCAGACTTCTTGAGATCAACAGATACTGTTAAATGACTACAGACAACAAACAGCTCTAAATTCTATCGCTATTCAATATGCTATTTACCTGCAGACAGCCTTCGGAATTCTTTTATCTCTAGGTTAGAGACAACTGAAGAACTCAAAGGGAATTACTTGAAAGTTCACAGGAGCTTTGATAAACTTTTGCCCAAAGCAAATACTGATAATTACGCACTAGAAGCACTCACACACACACATATATGCATATAAAATTTTAAAATCGCTGTCAGAAACAATGGAATTTTTTTGGAAAAAATGGTATTTCTTAGCTTCCTTCTCCAGAAAGAAAAAACAAGTGGTTATATTTTACTTTCACAGCTGCCTGTGCTTTGAAGACTGGACTGTGAAGATAATAAGCCACACCTGTTGGACTGTTTAGGTAAGTCCAATCACCAGCTGAGATAGTAATTAAAAGTAACATTCCGTCCTCAGCCTACCTGGGGTGTTCAACAACCTGGACATCTTGCAGAAATAGGAGATGTACTGCTCACAGTACTCGGCGCTGTTGGTGATGGCGCTGATCTGGTCCATGGAGGCGCTGTAAATGAGCTGTGTCACCGAGTGTTTTTCTGGGTTGTAGCCCACCACCGTCGTCTGCGTCTGCAAATCATGAGACACTATGGTCCATACTTTGTCCTCTGTGGGGAGAAAAATGCCACGACAATGGGTCATTAGTATGCAAATGCATCTTCAAATGTCAGAAAATAAGTGAGCTATACTTTCACTGGTGTTTTCCCTGAACTGCTGTAGAACAGAGCTAAGGATAGTAATCCTTAAAGTAACCCTCACCCTTTCTCACACTTAAGTTCTGCTTATATAGACAGAGTAGAAAAGTAATATTTTTTATTAAAAACAAACGCAAGATACCTCCTGAAAATGAAACCAAATAGCCTGAGAATCTGGTTGATGCTCTAATATCTGCAGCATTGAATGTGAGGCCCACTGTGTTCCGAAGCCTTCCTGACTCTGTTATCCCTCACTCCTTCCGTAGAACAGTATTTGCTCCCTCCTAAATGAACTACGTGCTCTCAAGCCTCTGGATCTTTGTACATGCTGTTTGCTCTAATCAGAATGTGCATACTCATCTTGTCAACAAATATTCTTTTCACCCTGACCTTTCAGTTATAATTAGACACTGCATGCTCTGTTATTGGAATGCTGTACACATGTGGGATGATGCAAATAAGTAATTATCTTGGTGTTTTGGACCCTGAAAATTTCAACATGTGAAAAGGAGAAGCATATATTTGATGAGATTAAATTAAAATCCTATATAGTTCTGCATTTGAATTAGAAGCATCACTATGAACCCAGGATGATGTTATCTTTTTAAAAATGTACACATATGTCTTAGTTCTGTCCACTGAATAAGCCCCCAAACAAGGACCAACCTCTGGCACCAGACTGTCATTACTCAATACCATTTTCCATTAAGAGAAAACTAAGCTTCCAGAGAAATGGCTGATTCAGGGCTGGAAATGGATAAGAGGAGCCTGGAACATACTGTCACTTCAGAAACAAACTACTGGAGACAGAGTGTGGTTCAAAAAACCCCAGGGCCAAAGAAGGATGATTTTAATTAACATCAATAAGAATTTCCTGCAATGAATTAAAATACAGCGAGTATTTAACTCCATGAGTTTGTACCAAAAAAGAGAAATGTCTAATTTTGGAATATGCTGGGTAACTAACTCATTACTTTGAATATTGGTAAATAGAGGCAAAGAATCCAGCATTTAGTCTACCTTAGCCATATGAAGTGTAATGTAACTAAATACTTTCTTTATGGAAATATTTCAGCTCATAAATGAAGGCTAAATGATAAATTTTTTAACTTCTAACAAGTTAGTAGGATCTAAGTAGGATTATTCATGGTCGCTAATATAACAAGTAAAACCGGAGGAGATGTGCCTCCTGGAGATCAGGAGGGGAGGGCAAGTACACAGCATTACATGTGGAGGCGTGCGGACAAAATTCAGAGATGAATTTCACCAAGCTTATAGACCTACCTGCCAACTTCTAGAAAATATAGGGGAAAGGGGAACATGTTAAATGTCACCAAAGGGAAACAGCAAAATCCATGCTGTGGAAAACTATATACATCATACAATCTAGTTTTTTAACAGGTGAGTGATAAATTACAAAGGAAGAGAGAGAGACACACACAGGGGAGAGAGAGACAGAGAGACAGAGAGCTTTAGATTAAGAGAGATGAGAGATGTCCTGAACTTGCCCCTCCTGAGGTCTTCCTATTTCAGGAAATGGCAACTCCACTCATCCAGTTCTAGGACAAAAGCCTTGGAGTCGCCCTCAACTCTTCCCTTTCTTCCACCTCCTCCTGCAGCCTGTCAGTGACCCCCGCCTGCTCTACCTTCAATAATTATTCCGAATCTGGGCATTCCTCAGCCCCCACCGCCCGCCACTGCACTGGTCGCAGCCCCAGGGCCACTCGCCTGTGTCCCACAGTAACCTCTAACCAGTCCCCTCTTTCCACCCTGGCACCCTCACGCCTACCTTCAACACATCAACCAGGCTGAAGTTTTTGAGCACAAGTCAGATTCTGACACAGCTCAGGGTCCTCACATGGCACCCAGTCTCGTTCACAGACAAAGTCTAGTTCTTAGAATAGTGAAAGGCCCTCCGAGATCCGGCTCTTCCTTGCTGCCCTACTAATCTCTCCCTTGCTCCTTTGGCTCTGCCTCCTTGGAGACTTGCACTTGCTCTTTCCTGCATCTAGAGCCGTCTTTCCTCAAGCCCACTCTTTATCCAGATCTGAGCTCCAGTGACAACCTTTCCTTCCCGAGTCCCACCCCACCACAGATGCTCTCCATCTACCTGCCCAGCTTTGCTTTTCTCCATAACGTTTATCTCTATCTTAGGGCACATTTAAATTATTTTTAAATGTCTTGTCTCCCACCATTAGAAGGGAAGAAAGCAGGGATTGTTTCAATGCTATATGCAACGTGTTTAGGTTGGTAATTGACATATAGCAGGTCTTCAAAAATATTAGTTGAATAGAAGAATGAATTAATTAAAATAAACAGAATATAAATACTTAATCCAGGAACTTTTAAAAATCACTTTGGTTCAAGTTCTGCCGAGACTATCCTTAGAGACTGTGGACAGGCCACTTCACTCCTCTGAGCCAGAATTTCCCTTCATCTGTTACAACATGCCTCTCTGTCAGAAGACTTCCCAGCTTGCTGTTCTTAAATTGATTGAAAGAAGTTCAGTTACGGTGTCCCCTGTAGTCATTTTCTATAGATAATTGCTTTTCCAGTTTTATCTTTGGCCTGATCAGAACTACCGTCCTTTAGCTCCTCTGATACAGCAAGAAAAGCTGCAATATATTTTGGTAATTCTGTCACTTTCTGACATGATTCGGAAAACAAACTGATTGTCATTTATATCCAGACCTTCAGATTTACCTTCACCGAATTAAAAATTCATTAATTGAATTAGGTTACTTCTATCACTTTTCTGTTACAATAAGTCTATGGCATAGAATTCTCAAATGTTTGACACCACTTACTCTTTCCTCCCTCCCTCCTTCCTCTCTTCTTTCTTTCCCTCCCTCCCTTCCTTCCTTCTTTGTTTCTTTCTCTCTCTTTTTTTAAAAACAAATCCTTACCAAGAGCCTTGTCCTGTAGCACTGTTCCAGACCTCTTTCTTTAACTTTTGATGGAACAGCATTCTAATCTGACCCTCCTTTAAATATCATAAACCCCTTTTTATATATACAAAATACGTTCATAAAGGCAAACATTAATTAAGCAAGTAAAACAAAATGATCACCCATTATGGTCTCTGTCAATAACTTTAAAAAGACTAACCAATCTGTTAATGTTGATGAATCTCTAACATTTTGGTCCTGGTGACTTCTTGACCCTAAACTCTAGTTCCAGCCATCTCAGCACACACATTTCATCATCAAAACCCTGCACATTATATCTTTATATTTGTTTTATAGTCCACTCATACATTCAACAAATATTATCATGTACCTACTATATGACCAGTACAGATCTAGGCACCATGGAAACCAAAGCGAAAAAAAAAGCATTCATGAACTTTGGCAGCTTACATTCTTACATTCTAGTGGAGAAAACAGACAATAAGCAAAATTAAACGAATACATATATATATAGTTAGCCAGTGATAATGGCGAGGAGAAAAACTAAATCAGGGAAGGGAAGAATAGGCTGTGTGTATGGGGACTGCATTTTTAAACACAGAGGAAACCATAAAAGCCCTGAGAAAGTGACATTTGAATAAATAAGGTAGCTATCCAGCAAGCCGTGTATCTGTCTGGGGAAAAGTATTCCAGACAGAGGGAATGAAAATGCAAATGTTCTAAATCTGGAAGATTCCTGGGGCTTCCCTGGTGGCGCAGTGCTTGAGAGTCCGCCTGCCGATGCGGGGGACGCGGGTTCGTGCCCGGGTCCGGGAAGATCCCACGTGCCGCGGAGCGGCTGGGCCCGTGAGCCATGGCCGCTGAGCCTGCGCGTCCGGAGCCTGTGCTCCGCAACGGGAGAGGCCACGGCAGTGAGAGGCCCGCGCGTACCGCAAAATAAATAAATAAATAAATAAATCTGGAAGATTCCGGATGTCCTTCAGGTACACGAGAAAGCCAGTGAGCGACCAAAGGGGAGAGGAGCAGAAGTTGCAGGCAGACATGTAACGAGAATGGGTGGACTGTAACCTGACAGCAGATGGAAAGCCACCGGCTTTGGAAGGTTTGGAGCAACTGAAAGCAGTTTGCTTTAACTTAATCTTTGACATACTATTCTTTGCTGCAATAAAATTATACTTCAGAGGGGTGTGAAAAATAATACATATATATCTTTATAAAGATTTAAAACTTTATACAGTGTCATGGCATTATAAAAGGTAATATATAAGTGCTATTTTGATAGAATAAAACAATTACTGTTGATGCATCTTGCAAATTATTATTATTACTATTTTATTTATTTATTTATTTATTTTTGCGGTACGCGGGCCTCCCTCTGCTGTGGCCTCTCCCATTGCGGAGCACAGGCTCCGGACGCGCAGGCCCAGCGGCCATGGCTCACGGGCCCAGCCGCTCCGCGGCACGTGGGATCCTCCCAGACCGGAGCACGAACCCGCGTCCCCTGCATCGGCAGGCGGACCCTCAACCACTGCGCCACCAGGGAAGCCCGCAAATTACTTTTTAATGCTTGTATATTACACATTGCGATGGCTCCTTTGGAGCTATTAAATCTTAAATGACAAACGGATATTAACAATTTTGCAGATATCCAGCATCTAGAAGAAAGTTATGCTGTATAGATTTTTCTTCACTAGTATCATAAGTGGAAAAATTAAAAATCTATTCCCATATTCACAGTGCGTTTATATAGCATGTATTGTAAGATAGGTGTGTAATGCAAATAAAAACTAATGTGTATGGAAACTTCTAATTTCTGCCACTGTCCATTTTCATGAAGAAGCAATTGATAAGCTAGTGTATTTTAAATATTCTTTTTGGATTACTGTGTTATGAAAATGGCCTTTGTGATTACTTAGTGCTTAGTATCTGTCGCATCACTCAATTACATGTTTAAAAACTGTCACATTGTACATTGTTTTAAATATAGCTGATTTAATGATATGTTTCAAATACTGGGGCACATCTGGAACACACTGTGGGAATACATCCCTCTCCTTGGCATTTACAGGGTCCTCAAGATTACCCAGCTTAGTTGTGTTGACATATGTACATTAGAAAGGTCCCTCTGCTACCTGTATCAGTGACCCCATATCCTTATCCTAACTGTAATTCTCAGGTAATTCACTTCAGGAGAACTCAATTCCTGGCACAGTTGGAGTTATGACCAGGGCCCGATAATGCCAGGAAATGACCAGTGAAGAAAGCAAAGAATTACTCCTCGAATATAACCAGTTTCTTCATCATGCATATGGCTGTTCTTTGACTCTTTTCCATGTTATCCATATATAATCTGAAGTTCACAGTACAGAGCAGGTCTTTATACAGCACTTTTTAATTAAAGTCCAATCTGAGCTAAATCCAGTGGAAAAAAATTTTGTGTCCCATACATCTGAATATGCATCTAAGTGTTTCTGATTTTCAAGCAGCATCATGGTTCTGGTTATTGACCAATTTGTCAATCGGGGAGATTTTTACACCTTTATTCATATTAACTCTGAAATGATCTTTAAAATTAAGGGACTATTATATTTAAATTACCTAAATTTAAAGTGGTGTATAAAGCTTGTCAGGCGGGCATCAGCATCTACTTGTAGTCCAAATCCCTGAGCAGCCCTATTACCTATTATAGTAATTCCACAGGAGTGACTTTGGGTCTCTCACTCTGAGACTAAGTAACACAACTGGAACTGAACTATAATACATGCCTCACCTAAGATTTTCCATATTGCATGTAAAACTTGGCCTGCTGCATAAAACTAGTGAATTCAATTTTGTATATCCTTAAATTTCTCCTCTATCTCATAAACTGCATTCTGATAACTAGGTTTGTGGTTTTCTTTGAGCATAGCAGTCTTAATAGCTATTATCCTGATTCAGTAAATCAACAACTGAACCTCAACTATGAGGAAGATATGAGCAAGGATCGCCAATGAAACGCTATAGCATCAATAAGAATTGCTTACATGTTTGTAGCCTTACAGGAGAACACAGCCACGGGAAGAAGCCTACCATTTAAAAGAAACCATGTTCTCATGTGAAAAATTTTGAGTTCTACATAGTATCAAGACAATGTCATTTTAGAGAGAATCCATTTTGAATCTCTTCAATTAGACATTAAGAAACCAAGTGTAATAGAGTTACCACATGATCCTGCAATCCCACTCCTGGGCATATATCCAGAAAAGAAAAAAACTGTAGTTCAAAAAGATACATGTACCCCAATGTTCACAGCAGCACTACTTACAATAGCCAAGACATGGAAACAACCTAAGTGTGCATCAATGAATGGCTAAAGAAGATTTTATATATATATATATATATTATAAAATAATATATATATAAAATGGAATATTAGCCATAAAAAGAATGAAATATTGTCATTTGCAGCAACATGGATGGACCTAGGGATTATCATACTAAGTGAAGTAAGTCAGAGAAAGACAAGTATCACATGATATCACTTATATGTGGAATCTAAAAAAAAAAAACAAATGAACTAATTTACAAACAGAAACAGTCTCACAGACACAGAAAACAAACTTTCTCAAAGGGGAAAAGGGTGGGGGAAGGGATAAATTAGAAGTATGGGATTAACAGATGCACTACTATATATAAAATATACAACAAGGATTTACTGTATAGCACAGGGAACTATATTCAATACCTTATAATAACCAATAATGGAAGAGAATCTGAAAAAGAATATATATATATGAATCACTTTGCTGTACACCTGAAACTAACACAATATTGTAAATCAACTATACTTCAATTAAAAAAAAAAAGTGTCGGGCTTCCCTGGTGGTGCAGTGGTTGCGGGTCCGCCTGCCGATGCAGGGGACACGGGTTCGCGCCCCGGTCTGGGAAGATCCCACATGCCCGGGAGCGGCTGGGCCCGTGAGCCATGGCCGCTGGGCCTGCGCGTCCGGAGCCTGTGCTCCACGGCGGGAGAGGCCACAACAGTGAGAGGCCCGCGTACCGAAAAAAAAAAAAAAAAAAAAAAGTGTCAGAAGTGATAAGTGGCTTGACTAAATGAATACGAAAAGTTAGTGGCAAAATAATGGAAACTTTGTCCCCTAATTCTGGATTTAGTGCTCTTTTCACTACACATGTCTTTGACCCAGTGGTGATATGCTTGGTGACATGTCAAAATATTTATTGTCTTCCCCACAGCACCCCACTAATTTTCAGGGGGCAGGGGAATATAGACACTATTTTAGACTTTTTAAATATTATTTTAAATTACAATATACAAGTTATTACATCAAGAAAAATGTCATAAAACAGTAATATAATTCAATCATGAATTCATTCATAAACGATTACTGAGTTTTTGATCTGTTTCAGCATGATGTTAGGTTCTGGAAGTACAAGGATGAAAAAGACTTGAGTTCTGTCCTCAACAAGCCTGCGGTCCAATGGAGGGGAGAAAACATTAAGCTTGAAATTGCAAATTGCGAACAGGTGCTAAAACAGATATATGCACAGGGTCTTGTGAGTTCACATGGAAAGTCTGTATAACCCAGCTTTAGACAGCCATGAAGTGACCAAGAGGACATGGCATTTTCAGTGAATGATGAAGGTTAAATAGGGATGAGCCATATGAAGATGGTGATAAAAGCAGTTTCATTCTTCTTATAGCTCAGACCAAATACCTTGGAGACAAAACGTTCAGTAAATGGGATGTATATGTATACATGTACATATATATTCTTTTTCATATACATATATAATATATATGTACATATATACATATACATATGTATACATATACATATATATAAATATATGTACATATATTTAATATATATTAAATATACATATATACTATATATAAATTGTACATATATATAATATATATACATGTACATATATATAATATATATAAAACTGAATCACTTTGCTGTACACCAGAAACTAACACAATATTGTAAATCAACTATACTTCAATAAAAAAAGAAAGTTTATGGCCCTTTTCCCTCCTTTCAACCCAAGCACCAGGCTTAAACATAATTTTTTTTGATAATACAGATAATATTTATCACCTTGGAAGAAAATCCCGAAATAATCAACTCCTCTGAGTATTTAATTTTCCCCATTAACTCAGTTTCTATTCACTGAAGCAGCCCCTATTGTGAGGAACATTAGCACGACAGTCTGACTGATTAAGTTCCTTGGTGAGGATAATTAGCTAGAAATAAATTTTTAGGGAAAGAAAATCCTTAAGATAGCAGAATTAACATATTCAAAGGACCTAAAACTGGTGTTCTCACTTTAATTTTAACAGAAGTACAAATGTATTAGGTGATTTCTCTTTTTTAAAAAAAATGATTCTCTGACAAACTAAATTATTAAAGCTCCTCTAAACCCAGCAAATTCCTCCCCCCGGCCAAGAACACTCCCACCTGCCCTGGCTCTGAGTCCATCAAGTCTCAGCTTTTAAGTACTTTGCTAGAAAATATCGCCCACTTCCCAAGCCCCAATATCAGACCAAGTTCAGATTAGATATCCATCCATCTCCATCTGCCTCCCTAACAATCCATGTTTACCACTGGGTTTGCATTTCTCATATCGTATTTGGAACATATTTGTTGTAACCACAACTCTGCTGTCCCTGAGGCAGAGTTGGATATCACTGTCATTGCTGAGTCCTTATTGCCTAACTGAGTACCTGGTGTAGGTACTCAAGTGCTCAATAAATACTTGCTGAACTAATGAAGTGGCACGGAGTTCGACACTGGGCTCAAGAAGCAGATGCAGCTGAAGGACGTGGGGTGGGGCTCAGACTGAGGAGCCGTTCTGCAAAGGGTCTGAGACTGAGAAGGAGCTGAATAAGATGCAAAGGATGATAGGAAGCCCGCAGGGAGGCAGTACAGTCAGCCTTCTGTTTTTAAAAGATCCCTCTGGCTGTTATTTGGAAAGTAGATTGGAGGGGATAAGCGTGGAAGCAGACAGGTAATGTGAAACCCTGAATAGAGATGATGGCACTGGAATCAGGTGGTGGCAGTGGAGATGAGGCGGACGAGTGTGAAATACATTTGACAGAAACAAAGAAATAGAAATGAGTGATTGGATATGGCAGGTAGCAGGCAAGGTGGGTGGCGGGGAGAGTGAAAAAGTGTGTAGAATGACTGTCAGCTTTCTAGCTTAAATGAATGGGTAAATGGAAGAACACATTTTGCTGGTGGAAAGATCAAAAATTCCATTTTTAACAAACTAGTAGCATATAATTGCATTTAGTGTCATGGAAATGAATGAGATAACTGAGGGGGAGATGTTTAGAAAGAGAGCAAAGAGAAGAAAGGCCAGGACAAGGCCTGGGGGAGCTCCAACTTTTAGAGGTCATTGAGAGAGAGAGTCTTCAAAGGAGACTGAGGTCAACGAAATCTTGTAAGAGTCTAACAGTCAGACAAGGCACATCCTCAGCATCTCTCCTCTCTACTCCATCCTCAGCAACTACAACTTCTGAGGAGGGTCTCAGGGCAGGTAATAAGGCACAAAGGTAAAAGCACCACGAATGGTTCAGCTAAAGTACTGTGTGCTCAAATGATCAAGTGCTGGCTGTAACTGGAAAAGCACTCTGAGAAATGAGATAAGGCTGTAAGTTATTATGGGAAACAAGATGAAGAATACTCTTCAGTAGATCATTTGCTTCCATCGAATATGTTATTTCAAATGAGATGATGTACATCAGTAGGGAATATTTCAAAACACCTCACGTTTTTAAATGTCCCTATAAAGATCCCAAAACGTTTTCAATTCATAAGTACGAGTTACATATCGGATAGAGAAACATTTATACCCAGACCTGCATAACATTTCCAAAATGATGCTTCTTTGGAGATTGGAAAATAAGGCGTACAATACAACTGCATGCATAAATTGGTGAATCATTTGAATGCTGAGGTTAAGAGATGGTAAATACAGATCATGGTTACTAAGTCTAGATAGGAGTCACAAAGCGAAGACGGGAATACCTAAAAAGTTTACTGACTATAGCTGTTATAGGACAGGAGCTGACATTAAGAATAGAGAAAATTTATGGGAATATTCATAATCTCTTTAAGAGACTTATTTTGAACTTGTCTCAGATCCTACCTGTCTACCTATCTTAGATCCCTGAAAACAATCTGGGTATTTCTACACTCGACCTGCACTCAGGACTTTGACACCAGGCAGAAGGCGGTGTGTGGTGAGGGGGGGAGGGTGCAGGGAGCTCATGGGTCTCGCTTTTCTCTCCTCCTCCTGTCCTGTCTTCTATCTCTCACTCTCTTTTTTACCTCAGACTCACTTCTTCTATTTCTCTTTCCTTTCCACTCTGTTTTCTTCTTTTCTCCTCTCCTCTCTCTTTTTCACACACAGAAAGGCTTTTCTTTTTATTGTGTGGCAAGAACTTTGTTTTTAAGCACATTCTTTCTTACTCTATAAATTAATTTCTGCTCTTGACTCTGATAACATCTAACTTTATGCATTCAAGAAAAATGCTTTCTTCCTTTAAAATTGCTATCTTGCTAAGAGTTTCTGAAAATGTAATTTGAAACTCAAAAATGAGTAACAACTCTCAGTTCTAGTGAATATCTACCCTCCCTTCACTGGAGCAATTGGACTTGGTCTGAAGCATCACCAGATGACTTGGAAGGGACAGAGAAGGGATGGAGAAGGGAAGAACCTAGAAAGAAAACATATCAGATAGTATTTCCAAGCATGTTCTATGTTCCAGTGGCATAACTTACATATCATTATATAGATTGTATGTTTATTTATAACTAGGTATTCAAACCCCTCACCAAAGGCTACCTTTTTGCTCTATAAAATCTTGCTCATTGGGGTGTATGGTGAGAGGTAAGATTTGACAGCTAGAGGGCTGGGAAACTCTCCTGCCACCAGGCAAGCGATTGTCAGCTCTAGGAGCCAAAGATCAGAACCCAGCCACCAGGAGGTGGCAAATCCTCTTGACTCGTGACTGTAGGAGCTGGAGGAGTGATGTGGGTGATGGTAATAAAACACCACTTTAACATGTCTCAATCCCTCTGCATCTGTCTCCTCACTGTACAATGGGGATTATCACAGTACCTGCCTACCTGATGAAGTCGTTTTGAAGAATAAATGGGAAAATACACAAAAAGGACAAAAATGAAGAGAGCTTATCTCAAACCAGCACTCCCTGTGTCAACTATTGTTGGTGTTTTGGGCCCTTCTCTTCCTTTGTCAACCTTTAAAATTCCCAAGAGGGCTTCCCTGGTGGCGCAGTGGTTGAGAGTCCGCCTGCCGATGCAGGGGA
>NC_041218.1:8364208-8405076 GCF_002837175.3 Physeter macrocephalus
CCTGTGCTCCGCAACAGGAGAGGCCACAGCAGTGAGAAGCCCGCATACCAAAAAAAAAATAAAAATAAAAAAAAAAAAATAAATTCCCAAGAAACAGGAATATTAAAGCTGGAAACAAACCAAATAGTCTGAGGTAAAAGCATTAAAGGGACCATCTTCATAAACTCTTAAATTTGGATCTTTCAGAATGCCTTATCTCAAATAGTGGGATTGCACGTGGAATAAATGAGGACAATAATAAAAACAGCTAACACCAGTACTATTTATGAACCTGGATAGTCTTCTCACCAGTTTCTCATTTAATCCTAACACAATTTTACATGATAAGTCCTTTAAAATTAATACTTTATAATTGAGGAAGAGGAGGTTTCCAAAGACTAAATAATTTACCCAAGGTTACATTGGTGTGTAGTGAAAGGTGTATGCAACCCAGGTCTTTCTGACTGCAGAGCTTGCAGACAAGTGGAATAACTGAAATTAATAACAGAGGTGTCACTTATCATGAAATTCATTTCCAAGGTCTCTGGGAGAAAAGGGAATGAGTACATTTACCAAGTTCCTCAGCGTCTCTGGGCTTTAATTTCCTCAACTGTAAATGAGGCTATATGTATACTAGATGATCTGTAAGATTCCTTCCATCTCTGAAACTCTACAGTTCAATTATCTAGCCACAGAGATAATCAGCACATGAAAGAAAATCAGAAGGAAGGCTCCCAGAAACCATACCATTATTATTTTATTCCTTCCCTAAAATTATAATGTCTATTCCTTTTTGCATTTCTCCTAAGTGAAAGTTATTCTGCAAGGTTGCCTTAAGGGCAACATTTGTTTTGTTAGAGTTACAGAAAAATCAAACCATTTAGGTAATAATTGTATGATGTAATTTTAATGGAAATGATATTTTGCATGAGGTTTAATCTTTTTTCCTATCCTTTGCCTTGCACCCTACAGCTATACAATATGTGAGCTGTGGGCATGACTCTCACCTTTGTAGCAGCACCGTGTGACCATCTGGAAGAGTTTTTCTTTAACACTAGATAATTTCAGTTTAAAGTAACCCCTCATCAAAGATTACACTCTTCATTTGTCCTCAGGGCCAAGACCTGCAGAAGTTACGAAGAAGGGCTTAATGGAAATTTCACAGTGGGTTGGAGAAATTTACCCTCCAACCCTTGTTATGTGTTTCATTTTGGTTCCCAAGAAAATGTGGATTTGTGGTAGAATAATTTGTTACAGATGCACTTTTATTTTCTAAACAGTGACATGTAAAGGAGAGAAAATTGAAGGATGTTGAGAAAAAGGTGGTAAATTTGTCAACATGAGTTGGATCATGGGACATTTTATAGAACTAAGGCCATTTGAGAAATGCACGAAAGTAGAAAAAAGTAAATAAGTTCTATAGACTCATCACTTCTAAACAAAAAACGCCACTTTACAATATTGGTGTATTCATTTTCAGTGTCTCTTGCTATATAGATTTTAATTTTTTATGTATGTATGGTCATACCATGTATGCCATTTTATAGTCATTATTTTTGCTTAGTAAAAACTAAAGGTTTGTCTTAAATTATAATTGATCACCTTCATGATGTTGGCATTAAGAGTATTGAAAAAACTTGCAAAAATGTTCCTTCTAGCTAATCTTTTTCTCTTTCATTTATTCATTCATTCACTTGTGTACCAAATATGTACTAAGTGCCTAAGGGGAGCTGCCACTTCACTAGGCACTAAAGATACAAGAATAAATCAAGACACGGTCCCTGCTCACAAGGTACCCACAGTCCAAGGCAGAAACAATTCTACCATACTGTGTTAGTGATGTGGAAACAGACTATGAAGCTATGAGAGCACACAGGAGACACAGCAAATTTAGACAACATTGAGAACAGTGGTCTCCTAATGTTTTTCTAGGGTGATGATATGGAGCTGTACTTTTTGGGATGTATTAATTAATTATGTAAAAAGACTCAATTAGAGCAGAGGTGGGATTTCAGGCAAAGAAAATTTGCAAAGGCCCTCAACTGCAAGTAGTTTGCCGTTGCTGCAGCTGAGGGGGTGAGAGTTTACCTGGGAAGCGGGAGGACTGGACATGAACACAGGTGTCCTTCCTTGAGCATTTGATAAAGTAGTGGGCATTGCCCTGAAGACTATTGGGGAACCAACGAAGGATTCAAGCAGAATAAAAGATAATCAAATTTTCATTTTTGCATGATTATTCTGCTATCTTTGGGGAGAGTATGAAGCAAAATAAGGAAATCAAACATACATTTATTCTTATTTATTTCTTAAGTAAGAAAATGGCATTAAAATGGAAAAGAAGATTAAATTCAGGTCTAAAAATAGATACTGTTATAGGCTGGATTGTGTTCTCTCAAAAGTCAGATCTTGAAGCCCTAACCCTCCAGTTACCTAAGAATATGTCTGTATCTGGAAACAGGGCCTTTAAAGAGGTGATTAAGTTAAAATGAGGCTGTTAGTGTGGGCCCTAATCCAATGGAACTGGTGTCTTTATTTTTTTCCTTTCTTCCCATTTCTTTTTTTTTTAATTGAAGTATAATTGACTTGCAGTATGTTAGTTTCAGGTGTACAACATAGTGATTTGATACTTTTATGCATTACAAAATGATCATCATGATAAATATACTTGCCACCTGTCACCATACAAAGTTATTACAATATTATAGACTATGTTCTCTATGCTATATATTACATCTTTGTGACTTATTTATTTTATAACTGGAAGTTTGTACGTCTTAATCTCCTTCACCTATTTCACTCATCCCCCAACACCCCTCCTATCTGGCAACCACCAATTTGTTCTCTGTCTATGGATCCATTTCTTTTTTGTTATATTTGGTCATTTGTTTTGTTATTTTAGATTCCACATATAAGTGAAATCATATGGTCTTTGTCTTTTTCTGTCTGTTTTATCTCACTTAGCATATTGCCTGGTAGGTCCATCCATGTTGTAGCAAATGGCAAAATGTCACTCTTTTTATGGCTGATTAACACCCTATTGAGTTATATGTACCACATTTTCTTCATCCATTCATCTATCAATGGACACTTACATTGCTTTCATATCTTGGCTATTGTAAATAATGCTCCAAAGAACACAGGGGTGCATATATCTTTTCAAATTAGTATTACTGTTTTCTTCAGAAACATATCCAGAAGTGGAATTCCTAGATCATATGTTAGTTCTATTTTTAATTTCTTGAGGAACCTCCATACTGTTTTCCATTGTGACTGCACCAAATTACATTCCCACCAACAGTACACAAGGGTTCCCTTTTTTCCACATCCTCCTCAGTACTTGTTATTTGTTGTCTTTTTGATTATAGGCATTCTGACAGGTATGAGGTGGTATCACATTGTGGTTTTGGTTTGCATTTCCCTGGTGATTAGTGATGTTGAGTAACTTTTCCCACGTCTGTTGGCCATCTGTATGTTTTCATTGGAAAAACATCTATACAGGTCCTCTGTCCATTTTTTAATTGGATGGTTCATTTTTTTCCGATGTTGAGTTGGGTGAGTTCATTGGAAATTTTGGATGTTAACCCCTTCAGATATATCATTTGCAAATATCTTCTCCCATACAGTAGTCTGCTTTTTTGTTTTGTTGGTAGTTTCCTTTGCTATGCAAAGGCTTTTTAGTTTGATGTTGTTCCATTTTTAAATTTTTGCTTTTGTTCTCTTTGCCAGAGGAGACATATCAAAAAAAAAATTGCTAAGACCAATGTCAAAGAGCATATTGCCTATGTTTTCTTCTAGGATTTTTATGGTTTCAGGTCTTACATTTAAGTCTTTAATCCATTTTGAGTTTATTTTTGTACATAGTGTGAGAAAGTAGTCCAGTTTGAGTCTTTTGCATGTAGCTGTCCAGTTTTCCCAATACCACTTATTGAAGGGGCTGTCTTTTCCCCATTGTATACTCTTTTCTCCTTTGTTGTAGATTAATTGACCATACCAGCTTGGTTTATTTCTGGGTTCTCTATCCTGTCCCATTAATCTATGTGTACATTTTTGTGCCAGTACCATACTGTTTAATTATTGCAGTTTTAAAGGATAGTTTGAAATCAGGGAGTGTGATAACTCTAGCTTTGTTCTTCCTTCTCAACACTGTTTTGGCTACTTGGGGTCTTTTGTGTTTCCACATAAATTTTAAAATTATTTGTTCTAGTTCTGTAAAAAATGCTATTTATGTTTTGATAGAGATTGCACTGAATCTGCAGATTGCCTTGGGAAGTATGATCATTTTAACAGTCTTAATTCTTCCAACCCATGAGCGTGGTATAGCTTTCCATTTGTTTATGTTGTCTTCAATTTCTTTCATCAATGTCTTACAGATTTCTGAGCATAGCTCTTTCATTTCCTTTGTTAGATTTATTCTTAGGTATTTGATTCTTTTTGGTACAACTATAAGTGGGATTGTTTTCTTTATTTATCTTTCTGATAGTTCATTGTTAGTGAATAGAAATGCAACAGATTTCTATATATTAATTTAGCATCCTGCAAACTTTACTGAATTCATTTATTAGTTCTAATGGATTTTTGGTGGTGTCTTTAGAATTTTCTATGTATAGTATGATGTCATCTGCAAACAGTGACAGTTTTACTTCTTCCTTTCCAATTTGGATTCTTTTTGTTTCTTTTTCTTATCTTGTTGCTGTGACTAGGACTTCCAAAACTATTCTGAACAAAAGTGGTGAGAGTGAGCATCCTTGTTCTGTTGCTGGTCTTAGAGGAAATGCTTTCAGATTTTCAACATTGAGCATGATATTGGCTGTGGGCTTCTTATACACAGCCTTTGTTATGTTGGAGTCTGCTCCCTCTATACCCACTTTGTTGAATGTTTTTATCATAAATGGATTTGAATTTTGTCAAAAGCTTTATCTGCCTCTACTGAGATGGTCATATGATTTTTATTCTTCAATTTGTTTATGTGGTGTATTACACTGACTGATTTGTGGATACTGAATTGCCCTTGCATCCCTGGGACAAATCCCACTTGATCATGGTGTATGATCTTTTAATGTATTATTGAATTCAGTTTGCTAATATTTTGTTGAGGATTTTCACATCTATGTTCATCAGTGATCCTGGCCTGTAATTTTCCTTTCTTGTGGTGTCTTTGTCTGGTTTTGTTATCAGGGTGATGCTGGCCTTGTAGAATAAGTTCAGAAGCATTCCTTCCTTTTCCATTTTTTGAAATAGTTTGAGAAGGATAGGTGTTAACTCTTCTTTAAATGTTTGGTAGAGTTTATCTGGAAACCATCTGGTCTTGGACTTTGTTGGGAGTTTTAAAATTACTGATTCCATTTCATTACTGGTAATTTGTTCATACTTTCTATTTCTTCCTGGTTCAGTCTTGGGAAATTGTACATTTCTAGGAATTCACCCATTTCTTCTAGGTTATTCATTTTATTGGCATATAATTATTTGTAGTAATCACTTATGATCCTTTGTATTTCTGTGGTGTTTGTTGTAAGTTCTCCTCTTTCATTTCTGATTTTATTTATGTGGGTTCTCTCTCTTTTTTTTCTTGATGGGTCTGTTTAAAGTTTTATCAATTTTGTTTATCGTTTTAAAGAACCAGCTCTTAGTTTCACTAATCTTTTCTATTGCTTTTTTTAGTCTCTATTTCATTTATTTCCTCTCTGATCTTTATTATTTCTTTCCTTCTACTAACTTTGGGTTTTGTTTATCCTTCTTTTTCTAGTTCCTTTAGATGTAAGGTTAAATTACTTATTCGAAATTTTTCTTGTTTCCTGTTTTTGCTGCATCCCATAAATTTTGGAGCATTGTGTTTCTATTTTCATTTGTCTCCAGGTATTTTTTTTATTTCCTCTGTAAATTCTTTGGTGACCCACTGGTTGTTTAGTCGCATATTGTTTAGCCTCCATATGCTCATGGTTTTTGCAGTTTTTTCTTGTAGTTGATTTCTAGCCTCACACCGCTGTGGTCAGAAAATATGCTTGATCTTTTGAGTCTGTCGTATTTTGTTATGGCAGCGCAAGCAGACTGATACAAATGTTAAGGAAATAAAAATAGAAGTACTTGTTGACTAGATAGGTGTTTGGGGTAAAAGGGGAGGAGAGAGACAAGAAAACTCAAAGGGTTTTGATTTGAGTGACAGGTTATTAGAGATGCAGTTCACCAAGTTGGGAAACCCAAGATTGCAGTAGAGGGTAAATTCAAATTGGCAAATGGAGAGTCACAGGAACTTCTGGCAGATTTTTGACGAGATTGCCAGCACGGCATTAGAAATACAAATGTGAAGCTCAGGGGAGGTGTATAGATTTGCTGTTTGTTATCTCTCACTGAAATAGTTTCCTCTAAGATATTTGCATGTCTCAATCCCTCATTCAAAATAAGGGCTCAGCACAAATATCATTCTATCAGAGAGGTCTTACTGCCCATTCTGTATAAAAAAATCACCACCTATCACAACATCCACTTCCCTTGATTTGTCTTTATAATACCTACCACCATCATTATGTATTTCATTCACTGGCAGAATCCTCAGTATTTGGAACACTGTACAACATGCAACAGGTTATCTATAACTTTTTTAATAAATAAAAAAAGAATGAAGGAAATAGGGGAGGAAGGAAGAGAGAAGGGAAGACATCAACAGCCTGCCACCTGTTTTTGTACGACCCACAAACTAAGAATGTTATTTTTGTACTTTAAAATAGTTGAAAAAAAGGAAGACTAGTATTTTGTAATGTAAAGAATTTATGAAAATCAAATTTCAGTGCCCATAAAATAGGTATTACTGGAACACAGCCATGCTACTCATTTAAGTGTTGTCCATGACTGCTTTTACCTGCTTTTACAGTAGCAGAGTTGAATCACTGCTATAGAGGCTATATGTGGACCACAAAGCCTCAATTGCTTACTGTCTAGTCCTTTATAGGAAAAGCTTTCTGACCCCTGATAGTCACTATAAGGTTTTACACATCGATGGTGGGAGTCCACAATGCTGTCACCACTTCAGGATACAGCTTATCATTACTTTACAAAGCTGACCATTTGTGTAGTCTCTTACCTAGCAATTCTTGCTAAGTATATACTGCTTCAAAATTCTTGCACATTTAGAACAAGAAACATTCACAAGAATATTCATAGCAGTGCTGTTCACAACAGGAAAACTTACAGACAGTCCAAAAGCCTATTAATGGGAGAGTGAAAAATATACTTGACGTATACCAGCATGTGGATGAAAGTAATATAGTAAGTTATACACAGCATGATACTGTTTATTTTTTGTAAACTTAATCTAAAAATGTATGCTTTTTAAGGATTACATCTACATTCAAGAAAACTATAGAAAGGGCATCAATGAAAAGCAGGATTCAGGTTGACAGTTATCTCTGTGTGGTGGGGAGGGAGCAGAACGGGAAGGACTGTGAGTTTCGTCTATTATTGCTCTTTCGGGGGGATGATGGGTTCGCAGGCCCTTTGCTATATTATTATTAAATAAAAGTTGATGAGTTAGGGATGAATAGTGATAGTATGACACAAACCAAGAATAATGATTTATTGAATTCTGTGGATGTGAGGTCCCGTTAGGGGAGAAAATTCCCCCAAACGTGAGTTCTAGTGTTAACACTTTTAAGAACCAGCTGTGAATTTTGGAAATTTTCTTTACTCTAGGGCTTTGTTTCTTAAACAAAATAAAAAGTAAGGATTTGATCATTTCTAAAGAGCCATTCAATTTTAAATGTCTGTGTTTCTATAAATTAAGGTAGGAGGAAGAGGTGTTTTTCAATTCACTGTACAAGCAAATGTTAAACAAAATGGAATGGATCATTTATAATATTATGTTTTGGTGGCTGAACATTCACTTAGGGCTTCGAAAACCAATTACCCTCTCTGTGAAGTAATCAACCTACCCCCTTATAATGCAGAGTGGTACTCTTGATTTAATTGCTGGTTGCTACATCCTTTTTGTAGTCCCTACAATTAAAGAAAGAAGCTTTAAAATAAGGCAATGAACCAGTAAAAATGTCTCAAACATGAATAAGTGATGAGGTCCATGTCTGTAGACCAGCTGCTTGCCAGTTCTTGCCATGAGGTTCTGTGAATTACTGATGTTGTAGTACAGTAGCTCCCATAAATGGCATCTACCTTAAGAGACTCAGAATGTCTCTCTTCAGGCACCAGGCTGGCTCTGCTGTCCCTCCACTGTAGCCTGGTGCTATGACGTAAGGAAAAGAGTATAATCTGAATAGTTTGGTTCTAATTACTGTGTCAACACAGAGAAGAAATGTACAGATTGATGATTTTCTTGGGTAGCCAAGAATGAAAACCTAGGACAATATTTCTCCAAATGCATTTAAATATTCAAATCTTTGGGGGTACAATAGCTGGAGGGGTAAGAAATAGGCACTTCTGTTGACAGACTCCAGTACCTCTGTTCACACTGGAGCCTGTTTGAGAACTGTCTCTTCATAAAGGGGCTTTTGAGACATTTTTTCTAGATTATCCTAGCAATCTAGTTATAGCTGATTGTCCTGGGAAGAGAATCCTGACCCAAACTCAGTCAAGTTGATTGTCTCCCCTCAAAATTTGGAATCGGATTTTGGAAACATCAAGTCTCTGCTGAGTACTTAGATGATAACCATGGGTCTGGTTATAGCTCTAGTCCTTTGTAAATACCCTGGAGTCCTTATAAAACATTTCATATTCCCCGTTTCCTTTAGAAAGTTCAATGGACTTTCTTAGACTGACGAGGATCTAAACATGACTAGTGCCTCTCTCTGTCTCTGGCTCTATCTATTTCCCTTTGTTTCTCTTTTTAAATAAAGTAAGTCTGAGACTCTACAAAGCAATTCTAAAATTTATAAAATATTCTCATTTTTCGATTTGAAATAGCTCTGAGTAACTTATTGTTTTCCACAGTAGTATCAGGGTACATTTATGGTTGGATGTGATTTTAAATTTGATGTGGTTCAACTGTCTCACTTTATAAATAAGAAAATGGAGGCCGAGGGAAGCACTGATTTATCCATAGTCTCACAATTATTCAGAAAGCAAAAAAATATAGTTTAGGACTTCTGGCTCCTGATATGGTATACTTGCAATTAATGACATTTTCTCCCCTCATTCTGTTATAAAAGGGAAGAATCACAAAAAAAGAAATGTAAAATAATTACAAACAAATGTTACGATGTTCAAATATATTGAGTTCTCTATCATGAGGTTCCAAGTGAAATACCACTATGAGTCTTATTTGTCTTTAAAATGATGTCTCTTCGGGAGAGAGGGGGACAGTGAAGAATGGACTGGCAGGATTTGGCCATGTATCAATAAATCTTTGCTGTTGCTTTTAGATGAATGATTCTTCAACAGAATACTTCCAACTCTATAAGTCTGGCTTTCGGTAGCAGTCTATGTTAGAGCTAGTTTAGGTAATTTTTAGGGTTACACAAAATTCAAACTTGGTCCAAGTTCAAAAATGAAGTGGAGAAATTTAAAATATGCAAAAATGTTGGCATAAGCAGCCAAGCAGAAAGCAGGGCTGGAGATTATCTTGTCTTCATCCACTGCCTGTGGTATCCAGAGAATGAGGTTTGCAGGGTGGAAGGCTCACTAACTTCATGCTGCAAAAGCACAGGTGCAAAATTTGTCTTGACATAAATAAGTGAAATTGTTACTAGTCATATGAGTTCTGGACCTGAGTATTATCCCAATATCACTTCTGAATTGAGAAGATTCTATGAATGTTTTAGTCATAGTGCTAATTCTCAAGTGTTGACCCTTCCGGCTGTAAATCAAATAGGAAGTGAATATTTAATGAAGACGATTCGATCTTCTTCATCTCCTTCATCCTGTGATCCATATCGTCAGGATGCTCAGGTGATCCTAAGGAAGCAGGTAAGCCAGCTTTCAACAACTCTCACCTCTTTTTCTCACTACTTTCCTTGGGATTCCTCTGTCCAAATTCCTTTGGATTCTTATCTTGCCGGTGCCTATTCTAATCACCAAAAAAAGTAACAATTAAATTACTTTGCATGGAAGTGTCACTGGATTTTAAGAGTGTGCTTGGAAAGAGTAATGATTAATACAACAGCTTGAATTTCTATGGGTGACTTTAGATTCTGTGTTGCCTGGGTGTGAAAAGTCTATTTCTACCACTTGGGCCAAAGTAGCCCCTATAGTGCCCTTGTGTGACTTAGAAAAAAGTGCCATTTTACTGCGTGAATGCAGACCATGAACACGCACGTGCTTCTGAGTGAAGCACGAGCTGACCGCAGCTCTGACTCACTAGTCTGGCTGCCTTGTTCAGGGAACAACCTGCACAACTGTATGACCAGCCCAGCGGCCACACGTATGCACAGGTTATGCTGTGATGGGTATTTCTGTTATGTTTCTGCCTTCTTCTCTCCCGTACCCCATCTCTCTCCTTTTCTTTCATTCTACATATGTATTCTTTCAGAGGAGTAAAACACAAGAGGAATTTCATAGAAAATAATTTAAAATAAACAGTCAATTATTTCAAGTCTAAACTAATTAGGGTAGTAGATTATAAGCATGCATAATTTGGACTCAAATTATCTCTGCTCATTACCTATACATAGCAGTAATGCCACATATTTATATTTATATAACATATATAAATATAATAAACAATATATTACCTATATTAAATATATTTTATTTATATATACAACTTTGGTGAATGAATTTTTATATATGTAAAATCTTATAGATATATATTCCATTTAATTATATAATACATACTTATATTTCATATAATTATACATAATTTTAATATATGTTATATATTAGAGATTATATATTATAATATAGAATACAATTATATACATATAAATCTGTATATATAAAATTTTGCATATATATAAAATTACTCACCAAAGTTATTTTAGTCCTCATAGTAATAATATTTATTTTCTGTGTTGCTTTAAATGATTAGAGTAGCATATAAAATTATTCAATATATAAGGATATACATTTTAAATCATATAGGTTAATTAACATCTTTAATTGGGTAAGCCAATTCACCCAAGTCTGTGAGTATATCTGCTTCTGACTTGGAAGTGACATTTGGGGATGTGAGATCAAATCAAACCATAGGAATAAGATTTATGGGAACTGCTTTTGACTTAATGCCACTGTTACTGTCAAACAGGTCAGTGCAGGAAGAAGGCCATGGGCAGCACAGATATTCAAAGACACTGAAATGTGCTAGCAGACCGCAGGGGCTCACAAAGGGTCCCTGAGATTCTCAGCGAGGGTCGCCCGATCAGTATCTCCCCTGGCTGCAGCCTGGAGAACTCCACTCACCATCAAGGGCAGCCTTGTTTCCTGGGCTGGGAGCCAGGGGGTTTTGTGGGGGGCTTGTGCGACTTCCCCATGGAGGCCACCCCAGCAGCGCATCTTGTGCAAGCACAGAGATGACTGCCTCCTACAGTGTCTTCAAAGCTGAGGCATTTCTTTCCTGGGAGTATCTGCCCCAGAGGAGAGGAAGAGGCAAGAAGCCCTGAATTTTTCACGTAAATAGTAGTGATACTGTCAACCTACTCTTCCAGGAAATTGCATTTCCAGATTTAACATGACATTTTCATTCCCCTACCTCATTTACAAAAATTTATATTTCTCTACTATTTTTTCCCATGCAAACCATGTGCATAATGGGTTTGACTATATAGTGATGAAATAGCACTTTATCACACTTCATGAATAAAGGGCTTTACTTTTCCACTTGCTATTTGGATAGAATTTGAAAATATCACTTAAATTTACCCATTACACCTTTCAGAATAAGGATGATGACCTCCTACCACTCTCATTCATCAGGGAGTAAAGAGAGGGAGAGATGTGTCCACCTCAAAGGAAGATGTTGAGTCCAGCTTAAAGATTTCTAAAATGGCCAAAATATGCATAGAGATGGAATATTACTTAAAATACACATTATCATATTTCATAATTTAGGAGGTCACTGATTATAGGATATACCACTAAGAAAGAAAAACTAAAGCATCTCAAAAGAACTATCTAATTTTATTTAATTATATTATCCTTGCACATACTTGAAAAGGAAAATATTGAGAAGTGAGTTGGTTAAGGCATCCCTCAAATTCTTCACGTTAGTAGTCATAGCCCAACTCTCCTGAAACACTTTGCAGCTCAAATCATTGATGTCCCCACAGGATGGTCCTCTGTGTCTACAAAAGCATTGGCGATAGGGAAGTTCTTTAAAAAGAGGGCTCTTCCATTGTCTCTAGAATTTTCTTCTAAGGCACTGCAACTTAATATGCAAGTTTTAATGCTAGTGCCACATGCACACAGGCAAAGACAACTGTATCACAATCGCTGCTTGGCCAAGAGAGACGGCAAGAGGCTGTCAACAGTAAGATGCATTCTGATATCAGAGATGCCAAAATTGTGAAAAACGATGTGCATCCAAGAGTCAATGAACTATTGTTTTCCTGAGATTTTGACAATAAATAGAATTTTTCATATTTCAGAATGTTGCCTTACAGAGCACTCCCTCTAAGAGAACATGCTGCGAGTACTTTGAGGCATCACTGAGGAGGACCCTAAAAATGTGAATATGTGAGGACTAAAATTCCTCTCGATTAGTTAAACTTTAAAATTGACACATGAATCAGACTGAAAAAATGTAAACTAATCTTACAGATGGGTTAATTTGCAGGTCTAGAACTTCTAAGTTTAATGTTTAACATCATTTATGTGTAGAGAAAAAAAATGATCATAATGGTATTTGTCCAACCTTGGAAACTTGGGGAAAAGAAAGAATTATAGAAGCAGAAGTTATCAAGTGGAGAGGGAAGTTTATTCAACAGACTAAAGTAGTAAAATAATGCAACACTCAGGCTTAGCCTGATGTCATCAGTTCGTGTGATTTATGTAATTCCTTTGATACTGATTCCAAGCCCTCACATTGTCTGATTATGTAAGATTGCCAATAAGGGAGAAGATGCAATAGTTATTGAGAATCAGGTTTCAATATAATTATTTCTCATCAGAAATTAAGTTAATTGACTTTTTAGTTTTATACAGCAATCTACTGAGTTTTAGTTAATGGGTCACTCTCCTAGGATTTCATCACCTCTTATTCTTCAACAACGAAGCTCTCTAGATAATAATAATATCACCAATGTAACAAATATCACTTTATGAGACTCCCTGGGGATTTGATTGTTCAATTTCCCAGGAACACACAAATGCTTTTTTTTTTTTTTTTTTTTGCCTGTATACCATATTTTTGAAGAAAAAGATAGGAAATAGCAATAGTGATTAAGTAGGCTGTGGGGATTAGAGTCAGTAGTTAAATGGATGTGAAAATTGTCTTGCATGAAGTCCAGATTAGTACCCGTAGATTCGGGTATAGTTACCTTCGTATGTGTGGCAGAGCAGAAGCTGACACAATTAATAAGGGAAGCCAGAAGTAAGGAAAATTATAAGCTATTTTTTTCTGTTGTGATAATTATCACATAGAAGCCACTATTGTCACAGAGGCTTCCTTTACTCTTAAATTCCTGGAGAGAATGATTTATTCATTGTAAGACTCTCCAGAGTGTTTTGTAGACACTAGATGTTTAATGACACTTGTTTTGTACTTTTCAAAGTACAGTAGTTTCAAATCTACATATTAGTGTATAAAAACATTTTCATATGTATCATTTAATTGAATACTTCTAAACAACACTGTGGGTTAGATTTGAAATGCCCAGAATTTGGGTCTTCAACCAACCTCTAGTCTCTCTTATAACTTCTTGCTGAGACTATAATGGCATGAAAATGGTATACGCTGTCAGATTTAGATTTGTAGAAACAGAGATTACATTGTAGTAAAATGAACCCATACAGTATGATCGATAACCAACTTAATGTAATCTCTCAATGTCACCTGCAGTAAGAACATGCAATCTACAAGTGCCAGGGTAAACCTGCTCAGGGTGAAGAATGGAGGCTACAGAGCTAATTTACAGCACCACAATTTTCATTACTACAGCTGGCTGTCAATTATATGCACTCACTTGTTTGGAAACTGAAGCTATTATAAAAATTCTGTAAACGCACCAAGTCTATTAGCAAAGAATTTCAATAAACTTCTAAGTTTCTAATAAGCTACAAAATTATTTCTGTCTTACCTTTTCTCCTAAAATCTCTTAGCTCATCTTTTATACACAGGGAGAAAAAAATACATACTTGCACATCATATTTCATGACTCATATTATTTACATGTTTAAATAGCAATGTTTCATTATTGTATTTTCTGTAATCAATCAGGAATATTTATTTAATGAGTTCCTTCTACGTAAAAGTTCTCTGCTTTGTATATAATGTACACTTTTATAGCACTCATACCACTGCAAACCTTTTTGTTGTCTTATTCCAGATAACTAAGCTTAATGCATTGTTACTACTGAGTTGCCATGAAATTAGCACTAGTGATTATTCACCAGATTTGGATGAGATAAGGGAAGTTCACCAGATGATAGGTCATAATGTCCTTGCCAGAGGAGTTCTACACACCTTGAGCTGCTGGAACCTGCCTTTAAGGGCTATTCTCTTGGTTGACCAGGGGCCTTATGTTGCCTTATTTCCAGGAGTGAAAGCAAAAACACCAAACTACAAACATTTCACTGATTCTGTTATTGTGCAAAGCAATGTGTAGTGTTTCAACTGAAAATGCCTCCATGGTATGGATCACATGTCTATCAGTGATCATGAATCTTTCTCTTATGAAGGTAGCTTTAAATTTTGACAGTAGGCAAAAGTTATTCAGATCTGAATCTGCTCAATGATATTTTTACTTCTCACTTTCGAACTAGACTGAAGACTTATTAAAGGTATGATTTGAGTCTTGTACATTTCCATAGTGTCTTATCCGTCTAGCACGGCGCCAGGAAAAGTGGATGCTATAATGAAGTGACAAAGATGGTGGCCTCCAAAGTCACACAAACCTGGTGTCCACGATCCCACTTAACAATTTTGAATTTACGCCAGTTAACTACATTTGCCTTAGTTGCCTCACACACAAAAGCGGACAATAATCCGACCAACCTCATGCGAACCTGTGCACATAAAGCACAATTCCGGCACACAGTAAGGGTTTGCTAAGTATTAGCACTGTATTATTGTCGTTGTTGTTTATATGCTCAAAATGTGGGTGAAGAATGACTAAGATATTGGATAAATAAATAATATAAATAACATAAGCAAAATCATTCTGCAAGCCGATTGAAAAAGAGTCAGCAATATAAAATGCTTTTAGGAAGTGTTCAAGGTACAACATTATTATTGGGTTTCATTCTATGAGCACACACACCCAATTTAAATCAGAGTTATGGCTGGAAGGACAAAAGAAGGAGAATGTCGGAAGGCCCAATGTGGGTAATAAAGGACACTTGGGTCAACATGTAAAACTGTTAGCAAAATAACAGATTAGGACCCAGGTCAATTATTTACTATCAAATTATAATATAATAGGGGCAGGACAGGAATAAAGACACAAACGTAGAGAATGGACTTGAGGACATGGGGACGGGGAAGGGTAAACTGGGACGAAGTGAGAGAGTGGCATGGACAGATATACACTACCAAATGTAAAATAGATAGCTAGTGGGAAGCAGCCACATAGCACAGGGAGATCAGCTCGGTGCTTTGTGACCACCTAGAGGGGTGGGATAGGGAGGCTGGGAGGGAGACACAATAGGGAAGAGATATGGGGATATATATGTATGTATCCCTGATTCACTTTGTTATAAAGCAGAAACTAACACACCATTGTAAAGCAATTATATTCCAATAAAGATATTTTAAAAAATTATACTTTTTAAAAGAAAGTTCTCACGCTGAAGGCTTCCTTGAATTCAGGTAAGATATTAGATTTTGAAAATGCATGTATCATGCTAGCTACAATTCTCTGTCTAAGGCCATGCAAGCTAATAATTTCCCAGAAAGAAATATTAAATTAGGTACAAGGGTTTAGTTAAGCTAGAATTTCCCAAAGAATGTGTACCGCTGATACGTTGAGAAATATCATATCTTATTATATTAGTTGTATGTCTGCAATAATATAAGTAAGTTGATTTAAAAAAAATATTTATTAAATAATTAAATTGGTGGTCTGTGAGCTTTGTAAAACTTATGAAGATGGCATACTAATCCAAAGTTTGGGAAATACTGACAAGATAATAAATGATTTATCTATCACCAGTTGGTTGTAAATAGCAGATTCATAACTTCATAACTTCTCATTTCAATAATTCAGTGTCTGATAGCAATGGCTTGGTTTCTGATATAATACTCTGTTGGATTATTTAAAATAATTTTATACATATTTATAATACTATAAGCTCCACACAAACAGATGTCATGTCTTACATGTTTGCTGTTGTGTCCCTAGCGCCTGGCACATAATATGTACTAAGATATATTAGTTAAGACAATAAACAAACAATTATATAAACTTAGGAAAACACATTAAAATTCTAAAAATTGTACCCAGAGGAAAACACAGAACAATAAACAGATATTTTATAAGACTGGGAAATGACTCTCACTCTGTCTAATATCTGATAGAACCCCATTATATCATACCCACCATTAAAGTTGTTGCTAATCAAATCATAGAGTTCAATAAATTAAAAAAAATAGATAATGACTGGAATTAGAAAGAGATTTGGAACCATGTCAATTAAGGATCTACTAAATACTAAGGTAACTGGGAAGTCCAAGGGCCAGTTTAAAGATTATGTTAAAGAGACTGATTTGTAAGAATATTTCAGAATTGATTTTTTTCTGCATATTTACTAAAGATATTAGTATTCATAAATAACTTCAGCTATAGTAGATTTTAATCTAAAGGTCACAAGATAAGTGTTTTCCAAGCTTAGTAAAGGTAAAGAGTGGAAGAGTTACATCTGTGTTGGAAAATAATTTTATGATATAAAGAAGTGATTTCTTTTATAATGTTGTCAAAGGAAAGTTGAGATTTGCATGCTTATAAAATTTCCATGATTTTTATATTTTAGGAATAATTTATACACTAAATATTTTCCCACTATGACACAGGAAATTAATATCCCCTTTAAAGTACGATTATTATCATGTAGGAACATCTTCAATAGATTTGCAGTCTATTAAAACACCATGATATAGGAATACTGAAAAAGAAAGCCTTAACACATGGACCACTTTTGGACACTGTTTTCTTCTTTTCTTTACTATGCTTCCACGAAAGGAAGAGCAATCAATACGAATAAGACCATGTCTATAAAGCTGAAGACAAGTTGAACTGGCACCAAAAATTCATTTTAATGACATTGCAACAGAGTGAGATGCTCAATGGGGCCATAACAGTCCGTCCAAATGTTTTCATAAGGTTTCTGCCCAGGGCTTGAAATGGGAGAAAGAAAATATCTCTGGCTTTAACAATAAATCTCCTCTAAATGCAACTTCTAATTTCCTTTTTATGTAGCAAAAAACTATTAACCAAAAATATCTGAACAAGATTGTAATTACTGACGACCAAAACTGTATCGTGCAGATAGGCAACATAATGATAAAATCCCAGCATCCACAGAAGTTTCTGAGCAAGCTGGGTTCTTACTCACCCTTAATTATACACAGACCCTCATGATGTGTGGCCACATGGAGGAAGTAGTCAAATGTTATATGGGAGTCAGAGTATTTTACTTTCAAATAGGAATGGAGATTAGGATTTCAAATATTAAAAATGAATACTGTATATGGGGATACTGAATCTTTCAGTAAATAGAATCTAGAATTTTCAAAGGCAAGCTAGAACTAGGAGAGAGTAGAGGTGGTGGAAATATGATTGATAATAGATGATTTTCTTCCCAGAGTAAATATTCTATTGCATAATGTGTTCCTTTATATTTTGTTTCCATGTAATATTTAATTTGATTATTTTTTCTGATCTCATCTTCCTCTAGTGTTTGTCTATGGAATGAGATAACTAGGAAAAAAGAACCTGGTATAAAGTAGATGTTGAAGCAAAAATAAGAGTAATTAGCAATAGAAATAGGGCTTGCCAGCTCTCAAACAAACAAAAACTTCACATGGGAAGGCCTTTAAAAATCACTTGGGCTATTGTTTTCTGTATACATAGGCAGAAATGACTTAGCATTTGAAAATGCTCTGTTTGAAAATATCTTCTTCATATTTTGATTCCTCTTGCTATTCTCTTTGAAATGGAAATACCACTGGGAGAGGTAACATATTACAGTAATATGTTAACATCATATCAGATCTCTTTTCTCCTATCCAAGGGAGAACTTTGGGAGAAGGCTGTGAAAATACGGACACCAGAAAGAAGAAAGGAACGAAACAAAATGTAAAGGAAAATGGTGTCCACATTGGCCTGGAACTGCAGTTAATAACCAGCAGGAGTGATCCAGGAGTATGATTAATAGACACAGGAACATCACTGATGATAACTATTACTAGGACATAATGCTGTGCTTTACAGAAATTAACCAACATACTAACAATGTTAAAGTAACCATCTTTTGCAAATGTTTTCCAAATTTACAACTTATGTTGACAAACTTCCTTTCACAAATACTTGGTAGGCAACCTGAATAGTTATTCAATTCATACGTTTTGTGGTCTGTAGCTTACCTTCAAAATACATCCACAAGGACAGTCTGATATAATTACATGTCTATTAGTTATTTTATACCCAAGAGTTGGCACAGGATTGCTCTAAGCAAAAACACACATTCTGTGGGTTGTTGGCTAGCATTTCAAGAAAAAACAAGATTTCAGAAGTGGATACAAGGGTACAACTTGCATTTATCACCACTCAAGACCTCATGTTTTGTTAATTAGCATAATTTAATTTTAGTTACAATTTGGGGGATGGATTTTTATTGGTGAGATTACTGATGTTCACATAAATCAGCTAAAATATTTAAAGACTCCCCCTGACTCTTGCAACAAAAGGATAAAGAAATATAGGGAGCCCTTTACCTTTTGCTTTTCATAGGTGATTTATGGCTAGGTTCTTTTTCATCCGTTGAATTAGAGGATTCTGGTTGCCTGATCCCACTTATAAAGTAAACTCAATCCTGCTTCTAGAATGTTTTCATATTTGCTATAGGAAAAGCATCCACACAAGGAAAAGTTGGAAAAACTAAAGAGACAGAGAGCTTGGATTTTCAAATTTACAGAAAAGGTTGTATAGGCAACTTTTGAGCCTATTGCTAATAAACATTTGGCTTCTAATTGTAGGTGAGGCAGACTTTTGTATCACACATGTTTCTTATACAGTACTGAGATTGATGGAGAAGTTACTCAGACCTACTCATCCATCTGTAACTAATGGTGGCTACTTATATCTACTAAAACACCAGAGTGGCATAGGTCTGTTTGGAACAGTGCATTTATTAGTGCCAACTATATACCAGACACTGCTGGATTTAGGAGCGAACAAGAGAGACATCCCAGCGCACAGCCTAGATTCTAGTTAATCAGAAATTAGGAATAGGGGAAGAAAAGCTTTAAATAATAAGAGTAATAATAATTTATATTATTTTAGTTATAAGAACCAAGGGTTTATTTTTTATTTTTTTTTTTTAGCTGCGCCATGCAGCTTGTGCAATCTTAGTTCCCCGACCAGGGATCAAACCCTGCCTTCAGCAGTGAAAGCACTGAGTCACTAACTACTGAACCGCCAGGGAATTCCCGAGCTTAATTACATTTAGAATGCTGAGCATTTGACTTAAGTCCTCACAGATAACGCCTGGATGCTGAAATTTATACATTGTTAGGAACTCCCCATCATTGTTCTAGGGTATTGCTTCCTCATTCATTTCTTTCTACCGATTTTTAAAATATTTATTTATTTGTTTATTTTGGCTGTGCCGGGTCTTAGGTGAGGCACACAGGATCTTTGTTGCGGCATGCAGACTTCTTAGTTGTGGCATGCATGTGGGATCTAGTTCCCCGACCAGAGGTCTAACCCGGGCTCCCTGCGTTGGGAGCGCGGAGCAGAGTCTTACCCACTGGACCACCAGGGGAGTCCCACTTTCTATCAATTTTGTTTTTTAATTCACCTCCATCATGAGGGAATTCCTGGCTTTCCAGAGGTCAGCAGCGCTTTCATTGCTGGGGCGGCCTGGGTTCAATGGTCGGAGAACTAAGATCCTGCAAGCTGCGGGGCAAGGCCAAAAAAAAAACCCAAGTCTCTGTATTCATGAATACATTCTACAGTATTTTAGTTTAGTCATAATGTTTGCCTGTGGAGTGCTGCTCCAGTGGCTGGTACCTCTAAGATCCAGTAGTAATTTTGGAGAGATGGAAATGCCACAGTGACGCTTTGCTCTTGTACTGCCACTCACAATAGGCCTGTGGTTTTTTCCCCTAACCCTGGATAACTGAGGAGGACTGATAATTGGATACATTCTAGTAGCAAATGGGAGATCCTACTGAAACCGTGTGACTTGGAGTGGGACTTGAACCCACAGGCCGGGACCCAAACCCAGCCAAAACCCAGATTGGGACTCGAACCCATGGTCTTTTAACAGAGATCACACCTAGTCTCGGGACTTAATGAAGCTCAGGTTCTTGATGTCTCATCGCAGAAAGAATTCAGTGAGAGACAAAGTGATAGGTAAGAAGTGGATTTATTTAGAGAGAAACACACTCCATAGGCAGAGTGTGGGCCATCTCAGAAGGTGAGAGCAGCCAGAACCAAGGGTTTATAGAATGTTTCAATCTATTAAAAAGGAAAAAGTGATAAATTTATGCCACTAAAAGATATGGAAGCCTCTCATTCTCTAATCGCTGGTCTAATTCAAACCTCATTCTTTATGTAAACAGCTTTTTGTAAATTCTGTTATAGAAGCACCCATGGATGATAAGATGTTTAAACACTCACTAGCTGTTTGGAAAATTTTAAAACCTGTTTGTGTCTCAGTTCACATGTCTTCAAAATTAGAATACTAATTTGTATTGTATTACAAATACAATACAAAGGGAGGAATAGATGGAATACTACTACAGATGAAAGCATCTATCATATTACCTTATAGAGAGTCAGCAATAAACACTTTAAGAATGATGACATCCTTTAAACGAAAAGGGAAATATTAATTGTTATGAAAATTTGAACATTTTAATGAATTTTAAAAATACATGTTTTGAAAAACTATTGGTTCTATGGTATTAAACCAGGGGATTAAAAATGAATAAGAGACTTCCTGGTTAGGATGTTGAGTAAACACTGGCATCTAACTTTTCCCACCTGAAAGTCCACTAAAGCTAGAATATATTTATGTACCCATGTACATTCATAAATATATATGATAAATATATAGACATATTCAAACTAGGACACTATTGAGAGTAAAAGGGGAAGCTGTTTATAATTATATGTGGGCAAAAGAAGTAAAATGGGACTATACTGGGCATACAGGACATATGGCCACTCTAACCAAGAGTGAAGTTCAAGGTCAACAAGACCCTCTCACTTTTTTTTTTTGGTATTTTTTCCCCCACTGCATAGCATGTAGAACTTCCCCAACCAGGGATCAAACTTGTGTCCCCTGCAGTGGAACTGCGGAGTCTTAACCACTGCACCACCAGGGAAATCCAAGACCCTCTCATTCTTTTTTTTTCTTTTTCTGTGGTACGCGGTTCTCTCACTGTTGTGGCCTCTCCCGCTGTGGAGCACAGGCTCCGGACGCACAGGCTCAGCGGCCATGGCTCACGGGCCTATCCACTCCGCGGCATGTGGGATCCTCCCGGACCGGGGCACGAACCCGCGTCCCCTGTATCGGCAGGCGGACTCGCAACCTCTGCACCACCAGGGAAGCCCCCTCTCATTCTTAATAATAAACACATAGCTAATAATTATTAGCAATATGAGGGAAGTTGAGGAGATTAGAGGACAAAAAAATGAGGAGAAGGAACAGAATAAAGGAATGTAGAAACTGAGGGAAAGGGAAAAAAATGTTATCCTTGAGAGATAAGAAAAGATTTTGCATATATGAAGTAATAATAGTATGCTATTAAAATGGAACTTTTGAAGAACAAAAAAGAGCTCTTTGATTTAAAACCAGGATGAAAAGTCATTCTAGGAGTAAGGAGAAAACAGAGAAATCAGAAGAGACAAAATCACGAATAGAAAAATTAAAAGAAATTTGAGGAGTAGCCAGTGTGAAAGTGAGCACCTACCAAACAGATGAAAACAGACCTATTCTAAGGCATGGTGTGAAATTTCAGAACATTGGGGAGTAAAAGAGTGTTCTTCTAATTTCTAGGGAGAAGGATCAAGAAACTATCAGAGAATGTGCTACACCCAAATGAGGGAGTGAATTAAAATGAAGAAGACACGGGAAATAGGAAGCATGAGTTCCAACATAGGGGGCAATGAGGAAATTGTAGGGTGAATAAGCACTGGTGTGGTGAAGGGAGATTTCATGAAGATGGGATGCCCCAGATATAGAGAGCAAGCAGTTTGGATTGGAGCAAGAGGAAACACTGGCAAAATGTCCACTATTATTTTACAGTCTTTTAAATACTGAGAACAGAATATGTCGGATTCTACTCTCTACTCGCCACAACAGTGCGCTAATAAACTTCCTACTCTCACGTGCCTGTCCTGCTGCCTGGACCAGCTAGGGTATCAGGTAACCTCTCGAAAGCATGCTGCCTTGTCTTAGCCCTGAAACCTGGAGATACACCAAGTGAGCTTAGAAGCAGAAGGGGCAAATATGGTTCCAGTGAAAAGAAAACAGAATATATGCACATAAATCAAAAAAGGAAAAATAACAGTAATGATGATAATGATGAGGATCTGGCAAGTTCCTGAATAGTCTCATTTTTTAATGCTGATTTTGTTCAAAAATATGAGTAGAAACAGGATATGAGATTAATGATTATGTGAGGGGAGGTCAGCCCTCCTGACCTCCTCTGTACATAAATACAACAGAGATTTTTGAGAAATTCATCCACAGGTATATTTTTATTCAAAGTTATTTTCTCACTCGTCATAAATGAGACAAATGCTGTTATATGGCACTCACTTGCGTTGGGCATTGATGAGCTTTGCTTCTACTTTAAGTCTGTCCCAGAAATAGGACTCCAATATTTGCCAGTTTAGAAAACATGTCGTATTGGTACAGTTTATTATTTAACTTTCTTGATTGCATCAATTAGACCAAGAGAAAAGATAAAAAGAGAGATTAGCTGCTATATGAGATTCTCCTGCTAAAATTGCCAGGAATCTTCTGAAATGGAAATTGATTTGCTCAGAAGGAATGAAAGGTGACCCAGCAAACTGAAAAACCTAGGGCTTGGAAAGATAGAAGCTCAGGCATAGTGGCTTTAAGTTTAGCCAGAAGGGAGGAATTCCTAGTGAATAAGTGTGAGGTTGTTCTTGTACTTTGTGCTGATTTAACTGGATTTCCCAAGGTTTTGTTTGTTTTTTGTTTTTTTTTTCCACCTGCCCGCTGCACAAGCTGATTTTTATGGACTAGACAAGAGTTTCAGACCCCAAATGACAGAGGAAGCCAAACAACAGTCCCTAACCACAGACAATGTGAAGCCATTCTCAGTTTTTGAGCAGGGAAATCGCACAACAGAGGCAGTGCTTTTTAAAGCACCAAAAGGGTAGTGTGTTTAAAATACTGTTTAGGCAGGTGTGTAAAAATGTTTGAAGGTGGGTGTATTTGCATCTGGGGTACCATTTTGGAGGCTCCATATGTGATGGAGCTGCCTGTTCTAGATCTAAGGCCATCTTGATTTTACTTGGGGTCCTGCCTTCCCTTGCTTGGTTCTGTCTGCTGCATGGGCCTCACCAGACCTCTTATAGCTTTCCTCTCCCTTTCTTGATTTAAAGTTCGAAACCACTTGAGAACTTTTTGTCATATTAACCTATCACTGTGCCTGACACACAGTGAAGAGATTTAAAAGAAAGCCTGGCAGGTAGAAGTCATCTGAGGAATAAGAGTGTGAATCTGAAAGGGAGTCTTGGGTGGTGGGTAATCAGTTACAGAGAAGAGCTCTCCTTTCAGGCTGTGTTTGATCAGCGAGTTGGTTCCTAGATTTTCAACTGGAGCTGTATGAACAGAATTGAATTCAAAGATTTATACTGATTGTGAGGAACTGAAACAGCTGAGCGCATGAAGCGGGAGTTGCTAAGTGATTACAAAGGTTTATAACAAAGACAGCTTGTGAGAAGTCGACAAAGAGGAGATGATGTGAAAGAAGACAGAGGAGAGCTATCCTACGTGCGGGTTAATGGCAGAGGAGGCAAACTAGGTTAGGAGAAAGAAAGAGGAGGGCGAATGCCTTTGATGAGAAGAAATACAAATGAGTGGGGGGGAAGAAAATGGAAGAAGCCAGTGTTTTGAGGCTTACACTTTAGAATGTGAACACATGAGAGAGAGAGTGTACGACACACAGGAACACAAACGGGCAGAAGCATAGCGGTGCCTGGCCTGTGAATGTTAATAAGCTCTCACAGAGAAGAGGAGAGCTGTGTGTCCTCATTTCCATATGGTTTCCTTGCAAAAAGAGAATGAGGTGCCACAATCATATTAAATATTACCAATGATACCTAATGCAATTCCATTCAATCTTGTTACCTTCTCAAACCAGATTTTGCTAGGTTCAGTTTAAGATTTTACACTGAAAAAGTAACTAGATATTGGGAATAGAATTTAAATTATCCTTAAAGTCTGGCTCAAACCCTAAGGGATAATTAACCTAGGTACACAAGAAATACACAAGTTATCCTATAAAAGCTCTCAGAAACTGGTATTCGAGAAAAATGCCTGTAGCTGAACTAAGACTTAAAATTGATAATAATTGCTTAGTGGTTTATAAACTGATTTCATTTAAAATGTGTTCTCTGATAAAAAACCCCAAGGCATCAGTGGAACAATTAAGAAGTAAATAATTTATGGCAAAAGTGCTGTCCAAACCACAGATAATGAATTAGAGTTGTGTAAGGAAGTTTTGATGATAATGAAAACATATAAATAAGAGATGCTCATCTCAGAAATCATATTTAAAATACGACTACAGAATCCAAAATGAGGAGTACCATTTGTATGCACACATATGGCCATTTGGATGAATAACACACACAGGGGCACTCACACACATATAGGCATGTATGTGCACACATGTGCACACACAAGGAACGCTGGCTCTGGATCACACAAGCCTGTCTAAGAAGTCAATCCCCATAACCCACTAGATGTGTAAGTTAGGACTTGATTTCTGTGAGCTTTACTTTCCTCATCCAAAAACTGGAATAAGAGTAATATTACATACCCCGCGGGGTTGTTGTGAATTATTAGATGACTTAATGTGTGTGATCTGCTTAGAACAGTGCCTGGCATTTAGTCTGCCCTCAATACTATATGTATAGCTACAAGCATAAAATACAAAATCTTTATCACATTTCCTAACACGTTAGTAATTGTTATCTCTAGCTGGTAAGCAATTTTTATTTTTGCTTATCTATATTTTCAAAATTTCCTATTTTGAACAATGTGTTAAAAACCATAAGACAAATAATAAATAATAAAGCTTAATTTTTTACAAACTAAATGTAGCACTGTTACTCAAAAGGTAAGGCTATATGCAGCTGGAATTATGAATAGTATACAGAGACACCGAGGTAGGTGTGGTAAGAAGAATAAAAAGTACTCCCCCAGTATTCCCGACCCCTAGTGTACACCCCCTGATCCCACTCCTTGAATGTGGGTGGGACAGGTATCTACGATGGGATATCACTCCTGCAATTAGGCTGCTCTATACGGCAAAGGTGAAGAGATTTTGCAGGTGTCAGTAAGGTCCGCACTTGACTTGAGTTAGTCAAACAGGCAGTTATACTGGGTGGATATTAGGCATGGCCTAATCAGGTGAGCTCTTGAGAGAGAGTCTAGAGGTCAGAGATCCTCCTACTGCCACAGCGTGAGAAGGACGCATACCTGGGACCTCGGGAACATCCTCTAGGAGCTGAGGGCAATCCACAGCCAACAGCCAACAAGAAAATGGGACCCTCACTCTTAAAACCTCGAGGAATTGAATTCCATCGACAACCTGAATAAACATGGAAGAGGATCTCAAGCCTCAGATGAGATCACAGCCCTGCTGATCCCTCATTTCAGCCCGTGGGAGCCTGGGCAGCCGACCCAGCTAACCTCTGCCAGAGTCCTGACCCAGGGAAACTGTGAGATAATAAACTGGTGTTATTGAAAGCTGCTAAGAAAATGAATATGACAGAGAAGGAACTGCTTTGCTTTGCTGGGGGGCTGGCGGGAGGTGATGGCAGCAGGAGTGGGGGGCAGGTTCATGATTCCATTAGAGCTCAAGCATCTACCCCAGCAGCCCATTTCCACCCCCCCCCCACTGTACTACCGAAACTCCTGAGAGGCATAACGATAAATAAAATGATATTACTGAGTGCAAGTGCTTAAGAACTTGAGTAACAAGCTCTCTATAAATATTAGATTAAAAAGACATGAACAGCTTTTACCATTATAGAGAATAATAGAATTTGATCAGCTAAATCCCAGGGCTTTATAAAGCACAAATTATGTAAACAAGCTTAACGGCTTTTTGATAAAACTACAAAAGTAGTGCTAGGAAGAATGCAGGAGGTGTTCCTTATTTGGACTTTAAACTTCACACAGTATAGCACAGATGTTTACTTAAATTTTTAAAAATTAAATATGAATGCAAAGAGAGTTATAATGATGAATTCAAGGATAGAATATTAAGGAAAACATTGTTTTTGACTTAGGGATAAGCAGTAATTTTCCAAGGATAATAGCTGGATCTAGCTTTATTTACTATTGTTATTATCACTGGGCAGAGAGAACTAAATGAAGCTTTAAATATAAAAGTTCAATGCTTCTAGAAGATGTTGGTAAGCATCTTAAGGAAATAGAAATAAACTGAAATGTGAGAAAAATGTACAAAAGAAAGAGGTCAATATTAGAAATATATGATAGTATATACTCATTAAAATTATATTTATGATACCAAATTTTCAGAGAGGTGGTAAAAATTGAGAAGGAAGGTGAGGAGAACAATGACCACATTTTATAATGTGCCCTAAGATCTAAAAAAGGAAACCAGGCTTCGACTTGCACAGAACGATGAATTCTCCTACAAAAGAGTCAATGAATATATTCTCTCCTCAATGTCAACTGAGCACTTGAGACGCTGTCATTTAGGGCACCCCCTAATTTCCAAGTGATGAAGTGCTGAACTGCAGATAGTCAAAAGGAGAACTGCATAGTAGAAGAACCGCTTTTTGATAATAAATGAACAGTGCCAATTTATGTCAAATGTGGCCAAGAAATGAGTAAATTCAAGCTTGTTCGAGGCAAGAGGATTTTGCTTCTCGATTATTTGAATAGTGATATTTTTCTTTCATGTTCCATGGCAATAATAGAATTTTTTTTTTTAAGAATAGAAGGCAGTGTAGAGATCAACGCATTCCAATTCCTACTCTATTTATAAGGAAACTGAGACAGAGATTAATTGTATTTAAAGTCTTCAGGGAATCTGTATAGTATCTGCCCACAGCACAGCTCCAACAGGCTGAATTACAGACACTGAAGGCAACATAGAGTCCCGCCTTTTTCTGATCTGTCCCTGCTCTTCTGTACTCCCTCACATGGGGCTACTCAAGGCAGAAACTTGGGAATCATTTTCAACTCCAATAACCAGCCACAGTCTGGTCAACTCAACTTTCTAAATATCCATCAAATCAATCCTCTCCTTTACCTGTTGGCCACCACCTTGAATCTCAACTTTAACTCCTGTATTACAACAGAGGCTTTCTGACTTGTTTCCCTGTCTTATGTATGGGTCTCCTTTGGAAAACCCTATTCCCAGCTGCCAAAGCCATGCTTTAAAATGACAGTATCATCAATTGCTTGCCAAGTTTCAACTGCTTTGCATCCCATATAAAAGCATGTTACGAGTTTATTTATTTTTGTTATTGAACCAAACTTGGGTCCACTCACTGAACGTGTAGCAAAGCCACTCTACTGACACTGGGTTGTAGTGAAGGAAAGTAGAGAGTTTATCGCAAGGCACCAAGAAAGGAGTATGGGCAGCTCATGTTCAAAATACCTGAACTTCTCGATGGCTTTCAGGTAACAGTTTTGAAAGGCAACATTACCGGTGTGAGTTGTAGGGTGCCTGATCAGCTCCTGCACAATTCTCTGATTGGTTGATGGTGAGGTAACAGGGTGATGTTTCAGGAATCTCAATGATCAACCTTTTGGTTCCAACCTGTCTGGGGTCTACACACTGGTGGCCAGCATGTAGTTAAGTTCTTCCATCTGGGGGAGGGGGGGTTAGTATCTGCAAAATAACTCAAGGATATGGCTCAAGATATTATCCATAGCCCTTGAGGAAGAACGAAATGTTTTTGACTTTGTTTCATGGCTAAACTATTATTATTTTGTCTTGCTTGACTATTTTCCTTTGTTTCTGCAATTTCTCATTTTCTCACTTCTCTGATTAAATTTGCTCTTTGGAACTCAGGGAAGGAATAGGAGGCTAAAGCTTTTTTTTACAAATAAGAGGTGGGGGGCACAGAGGGTGGGGGGAGTCTGAACCCAGGAAGGCCCCACTGGGTCCTGCTCATTCATTATATACATCTGCATTGATTCAAAATCACTCTCCATCCTCCCAGTCTTTTTCTCATTCTTTATGACCCAAGCAGTCAATCTGACATCCATAAGGATGACCCATTTGTCCCTAATATTCTCTTAGACACTTTTCCTCCACTTACTTATACATTCTCCCACATACAGACTATTTCATCCCTAGAAATCTGACCTATCTACTGATTTCCTAGGAGCTCATTTCGCATATGGCTTTTCCCAGTTTACATCATCCCCTAAGTGATATTATCATTTCTCATATATTCATATGCTAACAATTAGGACATTTATGTCTCTAACCCAAACATCCTTTTGGGGCTTGTCCAACTGCAAAATTTGCATCTCAATTGAGATACCATATAACACTTCATATTTAAAGAGGTCAAAACTGAATTCTCGAAATTCCTCTAAATCTGTTCTTTCCTTAATTTCCCACATCTGCCATATGGCACTGTAATTCATCCAGTTATTTAATCCATATATTCAGGAGTTATTCTTTTTCTTGTTGTTGTTAAATGTTTTGCTCTTTTTAATATATATTTTTTAAAATTTATTTTATTATTTAGTTATTTATTTTTGGCTGCGTGGGGTCTTCACTGCTGCATGCGGGCTTTCTCTAGTTGCGGCGAGCTGGGGTTACTCTTTGTTGCGGTGCGTGGGCTTCTCATTGTGGTGGCTTCTCTTGTTGTGGAGCACAGGCTTTAGGCACGCAGGCTGCAGTAGTTGTGGCACGTGAGCTCAGTAGTTGTGGCTCGCAGGCTCTAGAGCGCGTGCTCAGTAGTTGTGGCGCATGGGCTTAGTTGCTCCATGGCATGTGGGATGTTCCTGGACCAGGGCTCGAACCTGTGTCCCCTGCATTGGCAGGCAGATTCTTAACCACTGTGCCACCAGGGAAGCCCCAGGAGTTATTCTTCACAACTGTCTTTAACCATCCTTCTCCCATCTGTCACCAATCCTGACAATGCTTCCTTCAAAGTACATCTGAAATTCATCTCTTATTCATCACTTAAACTATCACCACTCTAGTCCAAAAGAGCTTCTTTTCTTCCCTGGACTTTTACAGTAGCCTCCGAGCTGGTCCCAGTGATTTCAGTCTGTCACTCATGGTACTCCAAGTGGTAGTTTTAATTGAGACCCTCTCATTCTCCTGTTTAAAAACTTTCCATAGATTCCCACCCACTACACATTGAAATATAATTGAAAAAGTAAAAACCAGATTTTTTTTCCTGCATTTCAGTTCCTTGGAAGGAAATGATCTCTTTCACTCTTTGGGGTATAATTTTTCAGGGCTCATTCCCCTTCCTCACCTTTTTGAGTGCCTTGTCTCCTTTCATATGCTAGATTTAGGCTAAAATGTTGCTTCCTAGGGAGGTTTTTAAAAAAATCCTCTATCCAAAATAAACCATTCTTCACAATTCCATTATTTTTCTCTACAGAAAAATTACTTGTTTACTTTTCTAGTGCTTGTTTTTATTGTTGGTTGTGAATACCATGAAGGCATTTATTATATCCATTTGTTCTCACATGGCACAGTTCCTGGCACACAGTGAATATAGAAAGGTAAAAACCTAGAAAAAGGATCCTAGAGGGATGCTTAAATATTCTGTTCTTTTTTCTTTTCACAAAGTCTATGAAGAAATTCACATTTTGGGTTTTGTGTGTGTGTGTGTGTACATTACATTTTTAATTAAAATTTTTCTTTTAGATAATGTAAATTTTACATGCAGTTTAAGAAATAATACAGAGAGCATCTCACACTGGTCAGAATGGCCATCATTGAAAAATCTATAAATAACAAATGCTGCAGAGGGTGTGGAGAATAGGGTACCCTCCTACATTGTTGGTGGGAATGTAAATTGGTGCAGCCACTATTGAAAACAGTATGGAGGTTCCTCAAAAAACTAAAAATGGAGTTGTCACATGATCCAGCAATCGCATTCTTGGGCATATATCCAGAGAAAAACATGGTTCAAAAGGATACATGCATCCCAATGTTCACTGCAGCGCTGTTTAGACTAGCCAAGACATGGAAGCAACCTAAATGTCCACTGACAGATGAATGGATAAAGAAGATGTGGTACATATATACAATGGAATATTACTCAGTCATTAAAAAGAATGAAATAATGCCATTTGCAACAACATGGATGGACCTGGAGATGATCATCCTAAGTAAGTCAGACAAAGAAAGACAAATACCATATGATATCACTTATATGCATAATTTTAAAAAATGATACAAATGAACTTATTTACAAAACAGAAACAGACTCACAGACTTAGAGAATGAACTTATGGCTACCAGGGTGGAAGGGTAGGGGGGAGGAATAGATTGGGAGTCTGGGATTGACACGTACACACTGCTATATTTAAAATAGATAACCAACAAGGACCTACTGTATAGCACAGGGAACACTACTCAATATTCTGTAATAACCCAAATGGGAAAAGAATTTGAAAAAGAATAGATATCAATACAAGTATATGTACAACTGAGTCACTGTGCTGTACACCTGAAACTAACACAACGTTGTTAATCAACTATACCCCAATATAAAATAAAAATTAAAATAAAAGAGGAAAGGTTTTGCTCAATAAAAGAGTTTACAATGGTCATTTGGTGGTGAAGGATATATTGAAGATGAGGAAGAGCTTCATGGAGGAGTTTAGGATTCACGAAAACTCTTGAGAGATAAGTATTTTATAGAGAGTTTCAGGAGAGTCTATTGTACACAGGGAGACTGTCATGAAATTTAGTGTAAAACAAGCCAAACTGAATTTAGGGAATGATGGAAACTCTACTCTGATTGGAGCATGGGATGGCCATAAGGAAGCAGGGTAGAAAAAAGACAGTGCTAGAAAGTTTGTATTAAATGTGAAGGAAGTTGAATGCTAAGTTGAGGCCCTTTCCCATTATTCAGTAGTTGGGATGGAGCACAGTGGTCATATGATCACAGCGGTGTGTTAGGAGCGTTCATCTAGCAGCCTGCTGACAGGTGGCATGGAGGCAGGGCAGTAGGAAAATATTGGAGTTGGAGGAGGTCATGGAGAGAATGTGACTGCCAGTTGACCCTTAAGCAGAACCCTGGCAACCGGAGGCTCCTCACCCCTCCCCTGTCCTTGGAATGTGCATCCCACCTACTACTCCCAGGATAGCAGCCCTTACAGGGAGTAAATCCTTGCAAGAGGTAGGTGTTGAGACCATCTGGACTGAATATGTCACTGAACCCTGTCAAGGCCTCGATATAAACTTTTAAGATCCTGTGGGTTGGGTGCAGAAATCTACTCCTATTGTGTCTCCCAAGACAAGCCTTGTAAGTAAGTTCCCTTGCTTATTAAACCTTCACCTACCAATCTAGAGGGTCTGCCTCCTTCTCAGTCTCTCCTTGCCCTCCACGTATGGGGTCCAGTTTCAGATTTCACTTGGGGAACTCTCAAGGTTGTAAACCAACAGGGGCCAGTTGGGACATTACTAGAATAACCTAAACCCAACAATTGAGGGTCTGAATCAGGATGGTGGTTTGAGGAATGGAAAGAATAATGATTTGCAAGAGGCATTGGGAAGGAGAAATTGAGAATTTAACAGTATCTGAGATGCCAAGAGATATATGCTGACAGTTTGGACTGAATCCAACAGTAAAATACTCTAGCAGGGACAAACTTCAAGTCTTCCCTGAGATTCAATGGAAAATGTAATAAGGATAAGATGAGGAACAACTTACTTATTTGATAATGTTAAACAAACATAAAACTTGGAGATATTAGTGAACAGTGATGTTGTAATGATTATTTGGAGGAACTTCTTTTCTAAAAGCCAGAGGAGACTACCTTCATCTTGCCAGGCCCTAAATTAATTAACTGTGTTTTCATTTTGTTTTATTTTTTAATTAGTAAGTGAATTTAAAGTTTAGTATTCCAAAGAATAATTATAAATCAGAAGTGATTTCCAACAGAGTGATTTTTCGTTTCTACCCAAATTTACATCAGATATTACCTGCCAGTAAAGTTTCTCCAGTGTAGAGAAACCAAAATCAAGACTCATATATTCACTACGTCTGTACAAGTGAAAAACTCTCCCTCATCTTAGTAAGAAGAAGGAAAAAGAGACTGATCACTGCCAAGACATTGCTTCTTCCCCAGAGAAGATATCTTGCTCCCATTTTAAAAATATGTGATATATTCAACAGTGATAAGCACTCAATTACATTTGGGTCACTAAGAAGTGGGACAGCTCTATTCTTTAATACAAATGTTGTGAATTAAGGTGCATATACAATTTCTCATGACCATAGAGTGATATCTCAAGATTCATAGACTATCTCATGCTGTCACTCCCTCCTCTTCTTCAACATGTATCTCTTGGAAAAGCAACAGCCCAAGCCAAGCTCTGTGGTGCCATGTTTTCCTAATGGGTCAAGTTCATGTTCTTTCCAGATGAAGGAAGGGTTAATGGGTTGCAAAAGGCCAAAGAGTACCTGATGGCCTTCAAGCGTCCCTGAAACACTGGTGTTCATAACTATCTTGACGATAGAAAAAAAATCTTCTAACTGCAGAAATCATGCTGTTCTTTTCACCACTTAGACTGAATCTAGAGTATTAGGTCAAACTATAGTCATACTCTTTAAAGGAGGTATTGATGAAGAGGAGATCTGTGTTTCCACATGAGGCCTTCAATTCACAGAAAAGTGATCTCTCCCGAAAAAAAAAGGAAAAAATCCTCTTCCATTTTGTGCGTTCTTCATATGAGGATCGTATACATTACGGTTTTGTTTAGTTTTCTAGTTCTTTTCTGAAAAGGCATATAGGAAAGTAACTAAAGTAACTTCTTAATTGTCCAAGCCCATTCAGGATGCCCTGATTTCCTTTAAGGTTAATAGTTGACAACAGTTTTGAGAAATCAACATCAAGAGTCTTTTGGATTAAGTCTAGGTCTCATGGATTCTACTTTAGTTGAAGTAAGATTAGAATGAAGGTAAAGAAGAAAGTACCTGAGTGCATTGACAAGTCCAACAATCAATGAACTCTTAGGTCAAGCTTTCTGGTAAGTGAATTATTTCTCTGGGGCACGCTTAGAGTCTTGGCATGGGGGGAAATTTGGGAACAGTAGCTCTCACTTTACCATTTTCTCTACCCACCTTCCATACTACACCCATGTCCTCATCATTCTCCCGTCCGTTCTGTGCCATGTCTGTCTTCCTGATGCTGCCGAGTTCTCCACAGGGCTCTGCTTGTCTACAGCACCGTTTAGGGCTCTTAGTTCTAGGCGCACAATCCTATTTGCACTTCACACCTACTGAGTCAGTCTCCTGAGCTGGAGCCAACAGGTTTGTATGGGAAGGCAAAACTCCATAAATGTTTCTGAAGCATAGGTGGATTTAAGAACCATTGGCCTCAAATATATTGGAATTTGAATTTTGCCTGAATAATATAAGCGAGTTATTTAACTAATTCTTTAAAAAATAATTATACCTTACTCCTGGCAACCTTTTCTGAAAGTTTATTATGTGTCAGACAATATGCTAAGAACCATATGTAGATTACCTTATTTCATTCATACAGTAATGCTATGAGGTAGATATTATTATTAATCAATTTCAAAGAAAAACATACCGAGGCTTATTGAAGTTAATACAGTTAATAAGTTGCCCAAGATTATATATCTGGTGATTAACAGCGCCAGAATATAAACCCAGGTTGTCTGAATAAAGCAGTTACTGTGGTACCCGATACGTGGTAAACCGCCCACGCAGCAACCATCATCAGTAGCATCGTATAATCATTATCCTATCACATATGCCTCAGGGGTTCATATCAAATGCTGACCCTCTCCTGGAGCTAGGAAACAGTGCTCGCCCCACACACTTCTCCAGATTTTTGGAGGGCAAGATGCTACCAAGATGTGCTCTTATCTTACAGATCTGTACATCTTACATATATGACTGTGGGAACCCACAATCTCATTTCATAGCCCTGAAATTTAATATGGAAGTGAAGAAGAACTAGGCTCTCTTCCCCAGAAAAATTACACGAAAGTGGAAGGTAAGTTTTGCTAGTGCCAGAATGGGCTTTCAGTACCCAGACGCCTCCTTGTATAACCATGGCAAGCAGAGGAAGGTCTGGCGTGACCTCTGAGCTTCCTTTCACGTGGGCAGTGTGGATGGTTTGAGAGGTGACACTAACCTTCCCCAGTCTAGGTTCTTGTGGAGGATGCTTTATGGGCTAGTTCTTTCTGTGGACTTCAACCTTGCAATTTTACTTTCTAGTTTTTCCTCTACATGCTGATTTTTTTAAACACTAATTATTAACCGTTCAAATCAGAAGGTAGACTTTTTTTGAAAACTTAGCATTGAAATACATTTCACCATTTAGCCTAAGAAAGCCAGCAATATTTAGCTTATTACACATTATGATAAGAATACAGCACAGAACAAACTTTAGTGGTGCTATTTATTCTCAACATACAGAAAAGCAATCTTCATGAAACATAAATATGGCATAGTTACCTGTCATGTTGCAGTAAACTTTCAGAGGCCCCAGAGGTCCACTGCCATCAGGATCTATCCAGTAGTAATTTGAGGTCTGGCCTAGGTGTTTGTAGGCTTCACAGGAAGGCTCATAGATGGCTGGAACGAAACATCCTACATGAGCACAGCACCCAAAAAATGTCTCTCCAGATAAATGCCCTAGTAACAGATCAAATGCTATCAAACCACTGTTTAGGAGAGTATCCTCTTGTTAGAAAGAGCACTCTTTTCTCTACATTTAAACTCATAATCTGATTTTTAGTCTATAAGCATTGGTTCTGACCTAACAAACAAAGATAGTAAGTTCCTGCTATGGCTTTAGCTGGGGAAAGGTCTAAAACAATCAATAAATTGTTAAACAAATGTAACGTTTGTTTCACAGGTGCTCATGATCATTGAAAACTATTTAATTTATACCTATTTATAGATATCATCTCCTTACTGTAAGGGACTTTACTGAAAGGCCATGAATATTGGCTGTACTGCTGGGCTATCAGCTAAGAGATCAGAAAAAATCTCTCTCTCTCTCTCTCTCTCTCTCTCTCTTTCTCTCTCTCTCATGCACACACACACAGGGGCACTTTTTTTTTTTTTTTTGCTTATTTAGTATAAATCTCCCACAAATACCACGTGATTTCTAATCTTCCTTTATTTCAGGAAAATGGAAAGATATGTCTGTTACATTTTATTTGTTACAGGTGTGCTTTAATTACATCAAATCTAGTTTTTGTAGAAAACTGACATTTATGTAATTAGATTGTAGGTTCTTTTTCATCATTTTCCTTTTTGTTCCCATTCTCCTAACACATTTTCTTTTCTCACAGAGACTGCACCTGTTTTCAGAAGTGCAAAATGGACATTTACATACCTCCTTTATAGCTGGAACTTCTAAAACACTATTGTGAAAACTTTTTTTTAATAGCTCTACATTGACATATATGATGAATTTGACAGACCTCTTTACAAAACTAAGAACTATTTCTGGTAAAAATTTATCTATCTGATAAGTGGAGTCTTTTGGTAAAGTGCCCCTGAATTCAATACTCCTAGCATCTGTCCTTTGCTAACCTATGAAGTAGGAGGTCTGATTCTGGGACCTCCCTTTTCTACTTTCCTCTCCCATGTTCTCTGTGCTTCCCTTTGGCTTTCCATGGTCTCCTCTTCCCAAGGATGCTAGACCTTAAATTCTATTTCATTTCAACAAACACAACACACTAGACTAAAACAGTTCAAAAACTCTTTGATTTACTCAAGGCTTGCTTCCCACTTCCTTCTTTCCTTCCTTCTGCAAACAGTTATTGAGCCCATATGATGTGTTGAGCAGATTAGGCAACACAAGCACAGCTGTGAACAACACAGATTGGGGACCTCTGGAGTAGGAACTGTTCACTCAGTACTCGTGCACTGGTCATGCAGGAAGTGCTGTCAGAGAGGATGTGGCTAGAAAGTTAAGCACAGTGCATACACCTTTTGTCTGAGTGTAATTATTATTATTATTTTTTTTTTTGCGGTAGGCGGGCCTCTCACTGCTGTGGCCTCTCCCGTTGCAGAGCACAGGCTCCGGACGCGCAGGCTCAGCGGCCATGGCTCACGGGCCCAGCCGCTCCGCGGCATGTGGGATCCTCCCGGACCGGGGCACGAACCCGTGTCCCCTGCATCGGCAGGCGGACTCCCAACTGCTGCGCCACCAGGGAGGCCCTGAGTGTAATTATTAATATGCCACTTTCAATCTCCCAGTTGTCTTATTTGGATAATGAACTATGGTCGCTCTAATTCTGAATGCCATACCAAATAAAATAATGCAATAAAAGACTGAAGAAATATTTTTAAACTTTCAGCAGAAAGATGCCATAATTTGACATAGGTTTTAGAAAGAAAGTTCCTTGTAGCAAAACAATAGCTCTTAGAGAAGTGAGTAATGAGAACATGTTGGCTGTAATTGCTATAGCAATAGGCCTATAGGCCTATTGAAAGATGGCCAGAGGTATAGAAGATTATGAGAAAGGATAAAGCAAACAAGGCAGGATAAAGTAGATGGGATTTAAGTTCAACAGGACATGGAGACTAGGTGGGTGGATGTAGTTAGGAAGCAAGAAAGAATGACTTAAACTCACAGTCTCTGAAAAAAACCAACTGCCTTATTAATTTTTGACAATCCTTCTTCAGATTATTACCATTTTTGTGTACAGTTCAAAATCACCCAGAACGTCAGGTCCAAATTCTTCGGTTTTCCAATTGTCCCTTCAGCCAATCTACCACTAAAAACTTTCACCTTTGTTTTCTAATATTTAATAATCATTCTCTTTCCCCACGGCCAGCACCCCAGTCATTTTCCTTATCATCTGGTATCTGATTTACAACAATCGACCTATTAATTGATTGTTCTACCTAAATATCTCTTCACTTCCCACCCAATTATGTTTTTTTATGCAATATCCTAAAACATTACTTTCATTATGTTTAAAAAATGTGCAATGGCTCTTCAGCATCTCTGACTGTATATCCCAGATCACCATCTAAGCATGCAAGACCTTCCATAAGCCTTACAGATCCCTTTTGGTTTCAGCAAGTCGCCAGTGTCAACCTTGCTCTCTGCTCAGGCGAATCTGACACGGGAACTTGTTTAAGTCATGCTCACCCTTTCTGGGGTTGCCTCTGTTTGTGGTTCTCTACAGGCCTCTTTCGCAACCTGTAAAACTTCTCAGTCAGAGCTAACTATGAAAGCAGACGCGGTAAGAAACAGGGCTCCTGTCAAACAGATCTGAGTTTAAATTCTGACTCCACGAAGCACTATTTATATAACATTGACAAAGATACCTAATCTCATTCAGCCTTGTCTGGGGAATAGGTATCACAGGTATAGTAGTTAATAGGTGGATTGTTTATCGTTAATATAATAATTATTATTTAGGCACCACTGACATTCCTCCTTTCTTAAGGAGACCTTCCCTAATAAATACGTCCAGCTTTCTGTATAGTCCAGGGCATACCCTGCTCGTGTGACATACTGTAATACTAGTCAATTTAGGACTTGATTAACCACTGTTAATTAAACCATATAGGAAAACTTTATTTCCTAACGAGATTGTGAATTGTCGCGAGGGCAGGGTGTAGAAAACGTATTTTTCTTTTCTATTCTATATTGATCTAACACGGTAGATGTTTAAGAAAAGCTGTCAGAATGAAACTTAAAATGTGCCTACCCTTCATCCTGTTCTGATTTTGATAAATGATTAGCTGGCTCACTAGGAGAAGTATATGCAAATGAAAGCACATTGGATGATAGTAAGTATAGGTAACTACTGCATTTCTAAGTAAGCATATAAGCATTTTAAAGAGGTCTGTGGACTTTAACCCAAGTAATTGATTAAGAGTAGAGTTGAAAGCATGTGGATGAGGGAAATCTGGGTAAGCAAGAAGCTCTTTCTTTTTCTTCAAAGTGTGACAATTATTCTGCTTGTCTTTAACCTATAACAGGTTTATTAGCTGCTTTTGCCTCATCAACACAAATGGGAAACCAAAACTTTAGTCCAAACTTTATCATGTGTGAAAAATCACCTGGAGAGCTTGTATGGACAGGGGTTCCTGGGTCTCAGCCCGCAGATTCTGACTCAGTAGAGAATCTGCAGTTCTAACAAGCTCCCAAGCGACGCTGCTGCTGCTGGCCTGACTACGTGCTGAGAAGCATGGCTCTAGTCTTGAAAAAAAAAGTTAACTCAAGAAGGGTGGACTCATTCTTTATTTATATTTTAGTATAAAGAGGAAAAAAAGGTCACTGAAAGGCAATACAGTACAATTGTAAACACTGGGTTGGCCAAAAAATTTGTTCTGTTTTAAGTAAAAATAAGAGACACATTTTTCATTTTCATGAAGAACTTTATGGAAAAACACATTGACTAACCAAATGAACTTTTTGGCCAATCCAATAACATAAGGCTAGAATGCCACCTCACTTCACTCAGAATAATAAAAATGGAATGGGATACAAAACTCTAAATAAAAATACATGTCGAAAGAAATATACTTGGATGAATGCACAGAAAAATATTTGGAAAGGAACACACTCAAACAGTAACAGTGGTTATCTTTGAGCAGTAAGATTAAGGATGATTTAAAACTTCATACTTCTCTGTGTTTTCCACATTACTTTATAACATGCATAAGTTATGTTATCATTAAAAATACACTTGCAAAATACATGTCTGGAGTAAAGGCACTGAGGTAAGATGGCAAGAACAGCTGTACATAGTAAAACTGCATTAGTTTTAGAACTGAATTAGGAATTAAGAGATTTTTGTTCAAATCTCCTTTCTGTCATTTACTACCTGGAAACTCCCCTTAACTTTCAGTTTTCTCAACTGTAAAATGAAAGCAATAATACCTCCTCCACCAAGTTACTGTGAAGATTAAGTGAGATCACACACTCTGTAAACTAAAAAGCATTGAGCGTATGGCAATTGTAATGCACAGAAGGAGCTAAGCGAAGTATTCAGCCTGCATGCCTCTGCCAGCTAACTCTGTACCCAGTGGGGTCCTAGCTGGGCTGCACAATTTGTGCATATCAAGCCCCAGGGAGTTGACAGGGCAGAAGCGGCTAAGCCAGCAGCCACTGAAGAAAGAGAAGGATCTGTGCCATTGTCAATAATCGAGCTCTTCTATAGACTGCTGGAGAACAGAAAGGCAATTGGGCTGATGGCAAAATGAATAGACTCATCAAATCCATTGATTTACTGGAAAAGTAATTTTTCTCTGTTGCAACTCCTAGTCCCAAATAAAAGGTCTCATATTATTCTACATATTCTTAAATAAATCTCAGATATTCAAAAATATTATGAATGAACACATCAGACTGAATTTCATAGCATGTAAAAATCCAGAAGGTGACAAATCCTAAGTATCTTATTAATTTTCATTAAATATTGAATGTTGTCTGTGTGACATCATATTGGGTACAATGGAAAATGACAAAGTACTATTGTATTAGTTTCATTGGGCTGCTGTAACAAATAACCAAATACTTAGCAGGTTGAAACAAATTTATTATCTCACAGTTCTAGAGGTCAGATGTTCGAAGTGGGTTTCACTGAGCTAAATTCAAAGTGTGGGTAGGGCTGTGCTCCTTCTGAAAACTCTAGGGGGGGAATTAATTTTCTTGCCTTTTCCAGCTTCCAGAATCCACCTGTATTCCTTGGCTCATTTTCCTATTTCTTCATCTTTGAAGCCAGATGTGGCTGGTGGAGTCTCTCTCACACTCCGCTCTGATTCTCTGCTTGCCTTGTCACCTCTCTGTATTTTAAGGAGCTCTGATTGCATCAGGCCCACCCAGATAATCTGGGATAGTCTCTTCATGAGAAGGTCCTTAACTTAATCATAGTCTCTTTTGCCATATAAAGCAATATATTCATAGGTTCCATGGCTTAGGATATAGACACGTTTGGTGGGGAGAGGATTATTCTGCTTATCGCAACTATATATAAATAATATGACTGCTCTATTTAAAGAACAAATATTATTAAGCACCTAATGTACTCCCAGTGTTGTTGATTAATGAAAGAAGCCAACTCATTGGCAGAGAGAAAAGAAAAGGGTTTAAAAGCAAAGATGGGGGCTTCCCTGGTGGCGCAGTGGTTGCGCGTCCGCCTGCCGATGCAGGGGAACCGGGTTCGC
>NC_041218.1:8405574-8421658 GCF_002837175.3 Physeter macrocephalus
TGCAGGGGAACCGGGTTCGCGCCCGGGTCTGGGAGGATCCCACATGCCGCGGAGCGGCTGGGCCCGTGAGCCACGGCCGCTGAGCCTGTGCGTCCGGAGCCTGTGCTCCGCGACGGGAGAGGCCACAACAAGAGGGAGGCCCGCATACCACAAAAAAAATAAAATAAAAAAAAATAAAAGCGAAGATGTGAAACAGGCCTAATGTGCTGGGAAATAAAGCATCACTTAAGGAATAATTTAGGGTAAGGACAGGGTATAAAGGAGGAGCTACCCCCAAGGAAAAGGATAACTCTCAATACTTTGAATTCTTGCAGAAAAACTGAATGGAAATCAGCTAGGGGAAGTGGTAATACATTTAGTGAGCATATTTGGGTGACTTTTTAAATATTTCAGGGTGGTGGTATTTGTAGAAACCAGATTATAAGAAAAGGAACTAGTTGGTGGAATGGGGTGGATGTTGACCACACTATTGTAGGAGTTTGAACCATTAAAGGAAAAAATAGAATAAAAATTGATAGAGATTGCTAAGTACAAGTGAGGGAATTTTTGTTAGGATATGTGAGACAGAGTTATATTTATTGTTTGTAATGGGGTAATTTCTGATTATAAAAGGAATTTATAGGGGACTTCCCTAGCGGTCCAGTGGTTAAGACTCTGCGCGTCCAATGCAGGGGGTGCGCGTTCAATCACTGGCTGGGGAACTAAGATCCCACATATCTCATGGTCAAAAAAAAAAAAAAAAGAAAGAAAAGAAAAAGAAAGAGAAAAAGAAAAAGAAAAAAAGCATCTACACTCCTTGTATTAATTCTGAAAAAGTAACCAAAAAAAAAAAAAAAAAAAAAAAGAACCTCCTGTTTCCCTAGCTCCAGAAGTAAATTTGGGGAGTTTGCATTTCATTCTTTTGGAAAGCCAGGCCCCTCTCCTCTTTTCTAGACCTCCTTCAAGGGTATGAGAAGTTAATGTAAATAGTCAGAATCCAGGATACCTAATAGCCAGGTTTTATTAGCCGTTATCAGGAACTTGTTACTCCCCTCACTGTCTGCTACCAGGAAATAAGCTCTAAATCTGACGGTCAATTTTTAGAGTCTTGAGAATGTAATAACAACTTTGCCTGTTAATGCATCTTTACCAGCACTGGTTAGACTGATTAAAAAAAAAAAGAAAAAGAAAAAAATAGTTTCTTACTTGGCCAAAAAAAAGCTTTTATTATTGTTTGATTTGTGTATTTTGATTGGAAAATTTATTTTCACATATACAGTACATTGGAGAGTTTTTAAAACTGTTTTGTGACGTATATAGTTATGCCTTTTGCCCATTTATTTATCATCAGCATTTTTCCATTGACTTAAATTGGCAATGATAAAATCAAAACTAAAATCTGTGTTCCATCATATTTGTCTTCCTTGTTTTTTGCCTTACCTTGAATATGTAGCTTCTGATGTACAATATTTTATGTTATCAACTCTATTAAGATTTCCCCTTTAAAAACTGTTTTCACAGCTCCGAAGTGTATAATATTATCTTCCATTTATGACAATAAAGGCCTTAACTAGCATGCTAAGGTGTCTGTATTTACTCTGTAACCATAGGCTAAAATAAGGTAGTAACATCATCAATTTTGTGTTTAAGAAGTATCTCCTGGCAACTGTGTGGACAATAGGCTAGGAAAGTTAATAACAACTAGGAGACTATTGCAAGGGGACATGGAAGCTAATCATACACACTTATATGATTAAAACATTAAAGTCCCTGGGAAAAGAGAGGGCAGCACATATCTGTGATTTGTGCCATGGCTTCAATTTTCACATAAATATTGATGATTCAAGAAGGACATTGCTATGGGTTGAAATGTATCCCCCTAATAGGTGTTGAAGTTCTAACCTTTATTTGGAAATAAGGTATTTGAAGGTGATTAAGTTAAGATAAGCTCGTTAGGGTGGCCCCTAATCCAACTGGACTGGTATCCTTATAAAAAGGGGAAATTCGGACACAGAGACAGACACCTACAATAGGAAGACAATATAAACAACAGGGATACTGCCAACCACAACTAAAGGATGCCTGAGGCTACCAGAAGCGAGGAGAGAAGTATGGAATAGATTCTCCCTCACAGCCCATAGAAGGACCAACCAGGCAGACACCTTGACTTCAGATTTCTAGCCTCAAAATCGTGAGGCAATAAATTTCCCTTAAGTCATCCTGTTTGTTACTTTGTTACAGTATCTCTAGGAAACTAATACAGACATACAGTTGCCAGCTGACTGGGCCAACTTCTCCTCACCTCCACCTCTGAGCTCTTCCAACTTTCCTAGAGGTGACGTGGAGGAGGACTCTCCACCATGTTCCTGAACATCAGTATTAAGAAAGAATATCCTCCTGGTAAAATAGTTGCTTTTGGTGCACTCTGTGCAAGGTCTTATGCTGGGTGCTCTGAACAGTACAAAGCAACAGCTCTCTAGATCTTCATGAGCTGCTGAGCTGGGGAAGGCTCTCCTAGCCCCTTTCTATGTTTCATGCTTTGAGAGAGACAATTAAGCATGTGGTATACATCCCTCCTGTTACTACCTCTAGAGCATACGGATTGCTTGAAGTGGCCAAGGATGAACCAAGTTAAAAATGAACACATACGTAAAGGTTACCTTTTGAACATCATAAGTAGTCTTTTCCTGATTGCACAGAAAGGGAAAAGTTCACTTACAATGATTTGATATAAAATTGGAAAGAAGCATAAAATAACTTTCTGGTTCATTTACTAAAAAATGCTGTAACATGACACGTTGAGTATTGATAATGCATGAATGGCCACGCTTTCCTGCTCTCTTATATTGGAGGTGACCCAGTACTTACTACAAACTTGCTGTAGGAACCAGGTGACAAAAGTGCTAAAAAGGGAGGTTGGTTTACTGGATGCTCTAACCTTGGATTAATAAAGAAGTCCTTTAATGGAAAACATGGATATAGCAGAAAAAAAAATACAATATAGTAGTTCTCAGCCCTTGAAAGGGGCCTGGGGCATATTTAGGTTGGTGGTACTCAGAATAGAATGGTTACTGGGGTCCTCCTTATTCTGATCCCTTTTAGTCACAAAGCCACCTCTGATCTTAATCTGTCTTTCAAAAATAAGTTTCTCCTTTGGGAAGAGATATTTCTCATTGGAAACGATGAAACTGACTTTCTGATCTCAATTAGGCTCTAGTGCATTTGTTTGGAGAAACTAGTTTTCCCAGGATCTAATTCTTCCTGTTAAGGTAACTACTGAGGTTTGTACAGCCAAGCTAGAAATCCAAAGAGACACAGTGGCCTTGAGACCTTCCCCTGTGAAATCTCCCTAACTCTAGGACCGTTCAATTATTTTTAATTAGCACAATGAAAGCTTTATAATACCTAAGTCCTCATTAACACCTGAATATTAACCTGTTACGTTCTCTGTCTCTTTGGATTTTTTTTTAAGCTTGAATGAATGCCCTGAGTAAACTACGTTATTTCCCTGAGGAACTACTGTCTCATAATTGACACACCACAAATAGTGGTGGTTAGAGAGAGTGGAGGTTTAAAAACAGATATTCTGCATGCTGATATTATGTCATGATATTTCCATGAATGTAACTTCTGTGTGAGATGTTATTCATTACCATCCTCTAATGGGTTCTTTCACCTGTCCAAGTCTCAAGGGAAAGGGGTAATTTAGAAGGGGAGAAAAAAAAGATCAAGTTTTGATTTCCTGTTAATAAAACAATAGCTTATAGTTTTCTTACCTGACAAGTCCTTCAAAAAGTTTTTGGAAATCAGAATAAAATCTACTCTCTCTATAACCCACACCCATCCATTTCTGCCTTCTGTTTGATCCTTCCCGAATTCCTCCATTCTCTGCACTGGCTCCAAGGTACTACCTTAAAGAAAACAGCAATCCATACCTTTGCAATACTAGTTACAAAACTTCCTACAACTCTTTGTCTCTGTATCATCACGACTGCCTTATTCCTTGGTGATGTCAATATCTTTTCTTGTTATTCTTTGACTATCACTTCACAGAACATCAAATTGTCCATTTTTTCCGTGACTCAATCTGGACAAGCTCTCCTTGTATTTTCTTCGTTATTATTTTTAGGTTATAGAAGACAATGAGGAGGGAAGAAAAACCCCTCTAAAACCGAGCAGGCATACTATAAACTCATGCTTCCTCATTTCAATAGCTCTCTACAACGGAGCACAGCAACCCTATTAATGACTTACTTAAATTCTATAGAGGTTGCCTCTGTTGTCTCTTGCTCCATCTACTTAATCCCCTATTCCCATTTTAACCTTCTCACTCTCACGTTTACTGTGTCCCAATAATGAGGCTAAGGACATTGACTTAAGGTGTGTTAGGGCCTATATCCCCCTCCTTCAATATAACTCTGAATTAAACAGGTCCTTTTCCCTTTCCTATGGCTAATTCATCAATTTATTTTATTTTATTTTTATTTTTTATTTTTATTTTTATTTTTTATTTTTTTACATCAATTTATTTTAAATAGTTACTAATATAGTACTATATCTAGTGCTATGCCTTGTACTATAAGTTTAAAAAAATGAATGAACCTTAGATCCTGGCTCTGAGAAATTTGTTATCTAATATATGGGGCAGACATGTTGAGAGATAAAATAGTGTATAATTTTCTGTTATAAAAAATATATGAACAAAATACTCAGACACTTTAGATAAGGGATTGGATAACCTGGTTTAGGGCAGTCGGCAAGGTTTCATTTGTGAAGTCACTTTAAGCGGAGTCTTAAAGGATGAGCAGGAGTTTGGCAGGAAGAGGAGAGGAGGGCCCTTCTTTCCTGCTCCTTCCCAATGCCATGCTAGTCCGTGGAGTCCTTAGATAATTTAAGATGACTGTTTTCTTGATTTTCCTTTTTTCTTTTTTCCATTGGTTCCATTTTCTATGTCTGATAATCTGCACTATCTAATCTGTCTTCTCTATCTTGGGTAATGGGAAAGAAAAAAAAAGAAAATACGCATGTTGTCCTCTAGTCCTGTTTATAGGAGAACTCCTGCTTCTTCACCACGCACACCTTCACACCCTCAAATCAGAAGATTATCACTTCTACCTCACCTTCAAAAATGCCACTGGTGTCCACACTGACTTTACTAAGGAAGTCCTCGCGCTCTGTGATTTAAGTAGACTCAGTCACTGTTGGCCACGCCCTCATGGAAACTCATTCTTCTCTAAGTTTCACACTTGTCTGCCTGCTCGCGTCCCTCTGACTACTCCTTTCCTGTGTCCTGCACTGTCATTTTTCTTCTTCTGGTCTATAGAGGGAGCTATTCTCTGAGGGCTTGTCCTCAGTGCTCTGTCTCTGCCATCTGCACAGAAAGATTAGTTAGCTTGTCCAAGATTGTTCACCTAGAAAAAGGCAGAGCCAGAATTCAACACAGGGATTCTGGCTACAGAGTCCCTGCTCTTAAATTATGCTGAACAGCTTATACTAATCTCATCTTGGAAAAGGGGGTATTTTGTTTTTATTGCTGAAGGATAGCTTGGAGAAAAGTGAGGAGGTGTGTTTCACTGAGGAAGAGTCTCTTGAAAGGAAGAGTAGACTTTTCTTATGTCTATCAGTGTGTGCATGTGTGCTGAGAAAAGAAAAATGGAGTGAGGAAATTCTGCAATTGTTTTTAGATAAACAAAACTTTAACAAAAGATCAAATCTGGCTCTGATTAGAAAGTGCTAATCCCTTTGCAAACTTCAGTCATTTTGAGTAAAGCTGTCCTGGTAATTCAAATAATAAAAAGATAACTATATTTTATACTACTTTACAGCTTAAAAATGTTTTACTATAAAAAAATGTTTTACTACAGTCTATCCAATTTAATGAATGAGTCAATATGACTGACTTTTAAATGCCTAATAAAGTCATTTGAATTTGATGGAAAGTAAACCATTAAATAATATGAGCATTAAAACTTGAAAATGAAACAGATAAGCTGTCCCCATAGCAGAAAGGGTTGTGTCTACAGTATTATATAACCCAAATCAAAAACAAATGAAATGCAGCCCTACAAATTAAAGGCAGTAAGGAAGAATAATACAGAGGGAAGATGTCTAGATTAAAAGTCAGAATTCTTTTTTTTTTTTTACATCTTTATTGGAGTATAATTGCTTTACATAGAATTCTTATTTTGAGTTTTGGTTCTGTAATTTACTATCCATATGGCTTGGACTGTTTATGACTGAACTTTTAGGTGTATGAATTTTCTCATTTAAGGAAGGAAGATTTTGATGGGATGATAGTCAAGTTTCATTTTGGCCAAGCACTCTATGATCTTAAGAGTTTATGGTTCATATTTCAAAAGGCCAGAATAACCTGGATATATTTTCTAAGCATCTATTATTATACCTAGTTCATTATTTAAGCACTGGTGTAGTGATTAAAACATTGGTGGTGTTAGAGTTCTTCTCTCAAAGTTAAAATAAGGTTTAAATACAGATAATCCCTTAGACAACAGAGAACATCCATCAATGGATAAAAGTCATGACTGTTTTGATAAAACTGAAACAGCAAGGGGACATTAGCATTAACTTTAGATTTAGAATAAAGGACTTCTCTGACAGTGTCTTTCTCCAATTGCTTTTGAGATGTGAGGATTATATACATGCAGGCTTGTTTTATAACAGGACAGGTCTCGAAAGCATCAGACTATTATTATGATTAAGTGTGACTTACAAAACTTCCTGTTGCTTGAGGTCCTGTCAAAGCCATCTCTGAAATGAATGATGGAGTCACTAACTTCAAAATAAGCCACTTCAGTAGAGATCTAGTGGTCAGTACTGTCAGCTTTCCTGCACACAGCTGAGAAGCAGGGAAGCAACGTTTTTAAATATTCCAGAATCTTGAACTATCTGTCACTAGTCTAGGCACATTGAAACTGCTGCATGCAAGTATTCACACTGCAGTAGAAGCTTCTGTGGCCTTTACTGTGAGTTTAACTGATCCTACATATAGCAGAGGAAAAAAGCTGGAAAAATATGCATTATCTTGCCAAGTTATTTAGTTGACCATGATAATGATATACCTGGGCCATTAGGAGAAAGCTATTGGTTGGTTGTTTTCTCATTTAAGAAGGCAGCAAAACCTGTTATACATTTTTGGATAAGATTTATCTTAATGCATATAAGAGCCACGTCATCCTTTTTTCCATACTCCCACCTGGCAGCACAGTGCCTGGCACACCTGAGTCAGTCCATAAAAGCTCATTGAATAGTTAAGTTCTCTGGAAAATATTTTTAAAGAGAATATCTCATTGTCCAGTATTTCCAGATACATTAGTGAATTCTTACAGCATTGTGGTGTGTATTAAGTATACACTTTTTTTACTTTCTACTGAAAAATTTTGTCACTTCTGCCTTTACTTGTGAGTTCATCCGCTATTTAATATCTGCTGTGGTTACTGGGGTAGAGGCTCCTTTCAGAAGGTGCTTACCCAGTTCTCTCCTTGACTGGTGCTGCTGCCCTTCCTTTGGGGCCAGGGACAAAAAAAGAGACCGACTGCTGCTGAGTACATGTTCCATTCCCCACACAAACCCCTCCTTTCTCTTCAGTTCAGTTTGTGCCTTTCTCTCACCCATGCCCAGCTCTCTCAAAAAGAAAAACCTGTATGAAGAATAACCATCAAAAGCTAAGTCACATTCTTCCAACAGAAGTTCAGTCTGTGATCAATATGATTGGTTCTTCAAGGCATTTATTTCCTTAGGAGTGGAAGAATAAGAACTTATATTTTTCAAGGATTGGTAATACCTCATTACTTCTATATAGTAAAACATCTTTGGGGCTACTCCCCAAAGAGTGAAGGTTTAAACTTTGAAAAAGTCCTGTCAATTACCAGTCTATTTTATGTATCACGGTTTTGCTGATGATTTTATTTGAGGGGGGGAATGTTTTGGGAGAAACACTTAAAAGTCCTGGATTAGTTAATCCTCAGGTCCTTCATTATTATTATATGATTTTAGAAAGGAAGAAAAAGAAGGTAAAAGAGGGAAAGAAGGAAAGTGGGGAAAAACTTCAGTATTAATCTCCATAACAATGGAATGAGGTAGGTGTCATTATCCTCAGAGGCAGATCCAGCTTTTCTGGGACTTGAAGATAATATAATTTGGAGGCTATTGCTAAGAAAAAAAGAATATTCATATACAAATGAAAATGTAGGGATGAAAATGGGCAGTGGAAATGTGCTTGGAAGTCATTCCTAGACCAGGACACCAGCAATAACTTCACAATATACAGACATGATCTCAGACCATATAAATATAGTCATTAGATCCAACTTCACTGTATCCCTAACTTCACCTCAGCCACACAGCAAAGATGCTCGAGGCTACTCCAAAGTTCCCCAACATGTGAGGGGGGAAAGTGGGCGTGAAAAGAGACAGCGGTCTTGGCTCACTGCAGTTAAGACATCTTTGTACAATTTACGTAAATATATGACCATGTGCGCGTAGGGAAGGCCTTGAGCCGTACGAAATAGATTCAGAGTGAACTCCCTCTGACTATCCCCAGGTTACAAATGAAGAAACTAAGGCTCCGAAGGATTGAGTGAATTACCAAAGTCACATGGCTTGTCGATAAGTGGACACCTGGACTCCACAGGTGCTCTGCCTTTCTGCCTTTCCAGGTTATGTTATGTCTGCAGTCCAGCACAAACCCCTATTGCCCGATCTTATTTGGGGGTGTCATTTACTTTGAACAGTTCAAACATCTCACTGAACAAATTCTTCACTAAGAAAAAGAAGAAAAAAGGAAAAAGATATGTATCTTCTTTACATGACAAGGTGTGTGGTAGGTGGGGAAGAACTCTTGAGTGATAAATGAGAATTTAGATAATTAGGCTATTATAGTGCTGGGCTTTGGCCATTGTGCCAAGAAATTCTAATTAGACGCCACTTCTGTGGTAGGGCCATTTTAAATTAAGACAGCCATGGTAAAAATACTTGATAGTCCTCTTTTCACTCTTAGGGTTTCAAAGTACACGTGGACCAGAGCTACCCGAAACTCTGAAAAAGGGTCATGAGGAGATGCTGTGCTGTTGGCTCTCGATCCCAGGCATGTTCATCTTCTGGCCCAAAACTATTATCTCGTTTGATTTGTCTATTACCCAGTCAGTTGCCAGATGACTTCATCTGAATCACTAGGGATCAAGTGAAATACCACATATACAGCATCTAGCATTGTTCCATTTCTTTTCCTTTGGTGAACACAGAAAGGCCACACTCATTTTAATCATTAAACACAATATGAGAAGGATAGAAAATATTCTTTTAAAGCGTTCTATGCCTTCCAAGATCAAATAGAAATATACTGAGTATAACCGACGTTTTGAATAATTCACGCTCTGCTCACCTTACCTTATTTTGCACAATTGAAAATTGGCCATATTGATTTCTTGCCCAATATACAGTGAAACCTCATTTATCTGACATCATTTGGGAATGAGCCCTTCATAGAACCATAGAGTTTTAGTGCTTGAGAAGACCTGAGTCGTCTAATGTAGCTCCTTCATTGTGAATAATTATAATAATTATAACAACAACGATGGCTACTTAAGCCCTTACGATAAATCATAATCTCTGTTGAGTGCTTTTGCAAGCAATATGCCATATGTTTTTCACAGTAAGCCTATGAGGTATGTATTATTCTTTCCATTTTATAAATAAGCACACTGAGGCCTAGAGAGAGTAAAATAACTGAAGGCTACATAGCTTAAAAGTAATGAAGCTGAGACTGTATTTGAGCCCATGGCCCCTGTTTTTTAGCCACGATGTTACACCAGCTCCAAGAATCCAATATGGAAACGTCTTGCTCAAAGTCACTCACTTATTTAGCATCAATTACTAGACCAGAACTTGGGTCTCCTATCTATTATCACATTCCCTGTATATCATACACACTCTAACATAACTGGATCTTTAATATAAATGAACTGATAAACGATTTTACTTCCTTTAAGCACTAAGACTCTTTATTTTAAATATTTTCAGTGAAAATCATTCTAAAAGTTACTGCACAGTTTTCTGCCTCCTTAATCACACTACATTAAACATAAGTGCCATTTCTTGCTGACTCAAGTTTTATAATTACCTACATCAATCATTGGATTATGTTGTAACGGCAAGAGAGTCACACCAAATGATATCAGAAAACTTTGTTTCATTGACTTGTTGGTTTTCCTTTTTATAAACTATGACTCTTCACTGTATTATTACTTGGGATGTCACACTGCTATTGTGTAATTTCAAACTGTACTTCTTGTTTAGACACACAAATAAAATTATTCTTTATATGTTATAGGTTGGGAAACAATACAGGCAGGCTTGTTTACATTGGGTATTTGAAAAATGAAACAAAACAAATATGACCAGTAGGAGTCGTCTTCCTGTAGGAGGTATTAAGCTGCTTTCTGAAGGATTAAGTGGAGGAAGCCAGGAGAGGCCAGGGAGAGGGCTGTAAAGGAAAGAAATAGGATGTGCAAAGGCTCAGAGGCCAGAGTATGATGCTCTGGGAAGGGGGTGGACTCCTGAGTGATTGAAGTCAAGAGTTCAAGACCAGCAAGTAGGAGGAGTTGGGACTACAATCGACCAGGGACCAGGTCTTCAAAGAACTGGTGCTTGAAATCAAGGACTTTGACTGAGTCTGAGGGGTATCTGAAGGAGTTTAAAGAAGCAGAATGAGATAATCAAGTTGTATTAAGACTTCTCTTTGGCTATGATAGGAAGACTGGACATGAAGACCAATTATAAGGCCATGGCATGGTTTTGAAATAAGATCCTCTCAGTAGAAATCAGTATCCCCATTTCTGTGATGAGAAGGGAGAAACAATGCTGAAGACCTCTTCCACTCTAAAACCCTCTAATTCTGTGATCCTGTTAGCTTATGATTATTTCCTAATACATGGTCAATGCTACGCAAAGAAATAACGTTTTTGACTTGGTTTAGGTATCTTCCTCTCTGCTTGATTGCAGCTGGAAGCTGATATTGTCACTACGTTGGAGTCATAAAGCAACAGTAGTTGGCTTTTAAGACTGTTCTGACATTGATTTACTTTCCTGGTCTGTACAAACATAAAGATTTATGATGACTAGGGTAAGCACAGCCCAGGTCAGTGTTCTAAAATCTCAATTTGTTTGGTCATCCAGTAATATTCTGAGATTATCCTAGTGGCTTCTCAACAGGGTGCTAGTTAATGGGCAGTGTCATTGTTAATCCTGGCCTCTGACCCCAGAATAGTTTGACTGTTGGCTGGCTTCCCTATTTATGTGCTCTGTAAGCTTGAGCACATCACTTAACCTACAGCAGCTCAGTTCCCTTATCTGCAGAAGGAGGGTTGTAATATTATCTTTCCTAGAGTTTTGTGAGTTGTGAACATTTAGTGTCTTGTACTTACTGAGTTTTGCATTAGTACTAACTATTATTGTTTTAGCTATTATGGTCCTGAGGACCGTTACTCTGGAAGTGAAAAGGTCCTGTAAAGTGCGAAAGATAGATGGGAATTTAGTTTACATTTTTTTGATGTATATATATATATTTTTAATTTTTTTTTCCTTTGATGTAATTAAAGAACATACTGGCTTCTCAATTCAGACCTAATTTATAAGCATTCTTAAATCAGAAGGAACATTCTAGGTAAAACCTAAAACCAATATTAAGTCCAAAGCTGACATCATCCAGCCTCTTGTGTAAGCAGTTCCATTGAGATACAGCTCACAGTCTTGGAAGAAAATAGACTAGTTTTAAAGAGTTCTAATTGTTCCAAAGTTCTTCTTACACTGAGCTGAAATTAGACCCTATATTACCACAGATCCTAATTCTTCCCTTTGGTTACCCAGAAAAAGCCAAATACTCCTTTCCCACAATACAGACTATTTTTAATTTAATTGCATGATTCTTTGAAATTAGCTTAAGATTTAGTCCTCATGAAAACATAAGGCATTCCTAAATGCTATGAATATCAGTTACTTGTAAGCAGGACTAACCCTAAGTAAACTTGCAAACTAGTTCTCAATTATCTCCTATTGTCCCATAATGTCACTCCAGGGCACTCCCCCACAGTTGGTCTAATTTTCCTCTAAAGCAATTCTTTCCTTCTTCTCAGATTAGTACCCCAACCCCCAATAAATCTCTAATTAGCTTTTCACTCAGTTTTTTTAGTATTTGCCACAGAGATAAAGAGTTCTGATAAGCTAATTCCTATTATGATGTGAATAGCCCCAGACAAATTTCCCTCATCTTCTTTACAAGACTGTGCTTTGGGAGGCAAAGTACTCTTGCTTGCCACTAGTAAATTTCAGGCTTTGGGGCATACAGATGAAAAAGAGCATTTAAAAGCCAGTGGCTTCCCAGCTGCCCCCAAAGCATACTACTAAGGCCTACAACAAGGGGCTAATTATTAGAGGCTCAACAGTTTTAAGACCCGGACTCAGGCAGATAATTGTAAGACAGGGAAGGGAGCTTGGGGAGATGACCACCCAGGTGAAAAAAAATAGCTCCATGATCAATCTTCTTTGGTCACAGTCTATTATCAATTCACCAACTGAAAAGGAAGACAGCTATCTAGAGGACAATTAAAGAAAGAAAAAAACCACACTCCTTCCATTAACTATAAAGCCTTTAGTTGATGAAACTAAGGTAGTGAAAAAGAGTTAAAATATACAGGAAAAAACTGGCCTGCAGGTGATATTAGCTCCTTTAGTTGAGTATTACAGAATTTATTTTTACTCTCTTTTCCCCTGAAAACATAAAAATACAGACTTCTCTATGAAAATCTCAAAGATAGGGAGGCAATTTCTTTTTTATTGACTTACTAACAGGGTTACTGTCACCAGAGGAGACAACTGTAAAGAGTCTGAAAAGATGTGCCCTTCACATAATTGTCAGCAACAGGAAATTCTCCTTTATTGACAACCACAGTTTATTCCTCATTCTTAAACTATCGCTTGACTTTTAGGTTACCTAGATTTTGATTTTCTTATGCTGATCATTTTTTAGTCTTTTTTGTCTTAAATTTGACTTTCATCATTGTGAGGAGCTGTCTGTGGAAAGGTCTTATGGGGCTCGTGTAAATATTTGTCCAGAAAATCAGTCAAGGAAAAATCACTAACTCGCTTTTCTGGGAGATTTATGAAGGTCTGTAAATGAACTTCTGGAAATTCATACCAGAAGAAATGATGAAAGAAATAGAAAAAATACATCCAAGAATTCTGCTGTTAGCATCTAGCTGTGCTATATACAGTGTTAGGTGTTATGATGAAAATAGGATAAATGTTAAACATTGTCCTTCCTGGCAGCCCATTTTACATAGTAGCCATTTGCTGAGTCAAAGCATAAACTCCTAAGTCAGCCCAAAACTGTATGACATGGATCTCTGGATGCCTGGAAAACCAAAAACATGTTGGAAGAGGGACATATGTTTCTGTAAAAATGTTTAAAGTTTTTAATTTTTATTTTAAGTGAATAAAATCCCACATGCCCTAGATCACTATCCTATAATTCAGTTGTGCCTGGATTGTATTTGTACTGGGGATTTTCTTCAGTGCGAAACTACAGCAACTGTTGCAGTTTCATTTAAAAAATGGCAAAGGTAGCCTTATACCTAAGTTAGGTCACATGATGGCATTTTCTGGAGAACCTGCTTGATAGTAGTAGGCATTATCACATTTACATGAGAATAAACATTTTGCTTTGGTGAAACATTATGTGTCAATAAATTAACATTGATCAGTTGAAATTAGGTTTGTCATTGGTTTATATTTAATTTTTAAATTTGTTTTCTTTTATGATTTTATGAAAGCTGTAAGTATAAAGACTTATTCATATATACATAAAGATATAAATATACATGTGTATATTTATATATATTAATATATATATTTTTATATTGAAAATTTAGTTCTTTGAAAAATACTAGTAGAGAGTGTGATTGTCTGAGGCCACCTATTAGAAAGGCTATAACTGTGTTTTCCATACAGCATTCAATGCTGGACTAGGTCTATATGCTTCTTCCAAATTTGGGTGTCTATGACGTAAAGTGCTAAAGTGTGTGCTGAGAGAGGTCAGAGAAGAGAGCTCTCAGTGTGGGCTGGGTTTCTAATGAAACAAGGCATGCAGGGAACTGGTTGGATCTTAACTAAAGGGCTGGATTTAGAAAGATGAAGAGAAGAGGGGAAAGTGTGCAATCTTGGATGTGGACAGAGACCTGGCATGTAAATGGGATGACGTGGTGGGAGGGGAGGCCTCATCTCTAGGAACAGGTTTCAGGCAGTTGGAGGCTGTACTCAGGGCCTGGGGAGGGAGCCTCAGGTGGGATGAGCCATTTCAGGTCTCGAAAAGGAATGTGACTGGATCAGGCAGAAGTTTAGGACTGTGGTCTAGTGGTAGAGAAGATGCATTAGAGACAATGTGAAGTCAGAGAACACAGTCCTGTTGGAAGACCCTGAGCACTGGGACCAGGCAGTGGCATTCTGTTGACTGTTTTCCCAACGCAGGTTAGGATTCTATTTACTTGTTTATTTTGTTTCTCTCCAACTAGAAAGGAGTTCCATGAGGGTAGGGACATTATGTGTATTGTCTCACTGCTGCATTCCCAGGACCCTGTGCATGGTAGATTGTCAATAATACTTGTCGAATGAGTAAATAAATGAAAACATAAATGAACTTATGCAGATGAAGAATAAATTGGAAAGAAATTTCAAAGATGGAACTTATTTCGAAGGAACTGGAAAAAGAAACATGACATTTTAGTCTCATCTTGTAAACTTAGTAAAATGTAGTAATTTAAAAAGCTACCTTATAAGAAACAAAAAACATCTCAAATAACAACCTAACCTTACACCTAAAGCAATTAGAGAAAGAAGAACAAAAAAACCCCAAAGTTAGCACAAGGAAAGAAATCATAAAGATCAGATCACAAATAAATGAAAAAGAAATGAAGGAAACGACAGCAAAGATCAATAAAACTAAAAGCTGGTTCTTTGAGAAGATAAACAAAATTGATAACCCATTAGCCAGACTCATCAAGAAAAAAAGGAAGAAGACTCAAATCAACAGAATTAGAAATGAAAAAGGAGAAGTAACAAGTGACGACACTGCGGAAACACAAAGGATCATGAGCGATTACTACAAGCAACTATATGCCAATAAAATGGACAACCTGAAAGAAATGGACAAATTCTTAGAAATGCACAACCTTCTGAGACTGAACCTGGAAGAAATAGAAAATATGAGCATACCAATCACAAGCACTGAAATTGAAATTGTGATTAAAACTCTTCCAACAAAAAAAAGCCCAGGACCAGATGGCTTCACAGGCGAATTCTATCAAACATTTAGAGAAGAGCTAACACCTATTCTTCTCAAACCTTCCAAAATACAGCAGAGGGAGGAACACTCCCAAACTCATTCTACGAGGCCACCATCACCCTGATACCAAAACCAGACTAAGAAGTCACAAAGAAAGAAAACTACAGGCCAATATCAATGATGAACATAGATGCAAGAATCCTCAACAAAATACGAGCAAACAGAATCCAACAGCACATTAAAAGGATCATACACCATGATCAAGTGGGGTTTATCCCAGGAATGCAAGGATTCTTCAATATATGCAAATCAATCTATGTGATATACCATATTAACAAATTGAAGGAGAAAAACCATATGATCATCTCAATAGATGCAGAGAAAGCTTTCAACAAAATTCAACACCCATTTATGATTAAAAACCCTCCAGAAAGTAGGCATAGAGGGAACTTACCTCAACATAATAAAGGCCATATATGACAAACCCAAAGCCAACATCGTTCTCAATGCTGAAAAACTGAAACCATTCGCACTAAGATCAGGAAGAAGACAAGGCTGCCCACTCTCACCAGTATTATTCAACACAGTATTGAAAATTTAGCCACAGCAATCAGAGAATAAAAAGAAATAAAAGGAATCCAAATCGGAAAAGAAGAAGTAAAGCTGTCACTGTTTGCAGATGACATGATACTCTACATAGAGAATCCTAAAGATGCTACCAGAAAACTACTAGAGTTAATCAATGAATTTGGT
>NC_041218.1:8422332-8423124 GCF_002837175.3 Physeter macrocephalus
AAGAATGCTCAACATCACTAATCATTAGAGAATGCAAATCAAAACTACAGTGAGGTATCACCTCACACCAGTCAAAATGGCCATCATCAAAAAATCTACAAACAATAAATGCTGGAGAGGGTGTGGAGAAAAGGGAACCCTCTTGCACTGTTGGTGGGAATGTAAATTGATACAGCCACTGTGGAGAACCGTATGGAGGTTCCTTAAAAGTAAAAATAGAACTACCACACGACCCAGCGATCCCACTACTGGGCATATACGCTGAGAAAACCATAATTCAAAAAGAGTCATGTACCACAATGTTCCTTGCAGCTCTATTTACAATAGCCAGGACGTGGAAGCAACCTAAGTGTCCATCGACAGATGAATGGATAAAGAAGATGTGGCACATATATACAATGGAATATTACTCAGCCATAAAAAGAAATGAAACTGAGTTATTTGTAATGAGGTGGATAGACCTGGAGTCTGTCATACAGAGTGAAGTAAGTCAGAAGGAGAAAAACAAATACCGTATGCTAACACATATATATGGAATCTAAGAAAAAAAAATGTCATGAAGAGATTAGTGGTAGGACAGGAATAAAACACAGACCTACTAGAGCATGGACTTGAGGACATGGGGAGGGGGAAGGGTAAGCTGTGACGAAGTGAGAGAGTGGCAGGGACATATATGCACTACCAAATGTAAATTAGATAGCTAGTGGGAAGCTGCCGCATAGCACAGGGAGATCACCTCTGTGCTTTGTGACCACGAGAGGGGTGGGATAGGGACGGTGGGAGGGAGGGAGA
>NC_041218.1:8423222-8433168 GCF_002837175.3 Physeter macrocephalus
CGGTGCTTTGTGACCACCTTGAGGGGTGGGATAGGGAGGGTGGGAGGGAGGAAGACGCAAGAGGGAGGAGATATGGGGACATATGTAGATGTATAACTGATTCACTTTGTTATAAAGCAGAAACTGACACACCATTGTAAAGCAATTATACTCCAATAAAGGTGTTTAAAAAAAAAAGAATAAAGTAGTAAAAAAACAAAAACAAAAACAAAAAAAAACCAATGCACTTCACCTCGGCTGTGAGGCTCAGAGTACGTTGTCACTTGGTATCACTCCCCTTTGAGACCTGGATTCCTAGTTCTTTTCCCACCTGGAAGCAACTTGTCTGCACTTTAAACTTTAAAAGTCAAATCTTTGAAATAAGGGTCTAATTTTTATAAAATTCACAGATTTTGCATACCTGCAAAAGACTCAGGTTTTAGTCATTTTCTTGGGAGCTGACAAAAGTGTCAGTCACTTCACGAGACCATCAGCCTGACAAGCTCTTTGGCATTCAGAATAGTATGGTCGCTCTGTCTTTGTTCTTTGAAAGGGTACTACAGGCTCCTTCCTCTGTACCCTAAGGAGGCTTGGGCCAGATGAAATTGAGCTCTATCTTCTTAACAAATAACATTCTAAGTCGTACCATACCAACTGATTTAAATAAAATATTTCCCATCATTACTCAGTCTTATAGGCTTATACCAGGGTTTCTCAACTCTGCACCACTGACAGTTTGGGCTGGAAAAGTCTTTGTTGTGGGACTGTCCTGTGCTATGTAGCATGTTATCAACAGCAGTGGCTTCCACACTACATGCCAGCAGCATTCCCCTCCCGAGTGTGACAATCACACGTCTCCAGACATTGCCACATGTCCCCTGGGGGTTAAAATCATTCCTGTTGAGGACCACGGTTCTACAAGATGCCTAAAACTTAGGTTGAGCTTCCATGCTGACGAGGAATTGTATAAGCCTACAAGCTAGAAAGTGAAGGGCAACACTGATCTCTTTAAACCACTGAATAGCTGACGAACTTAATAGCGGTGCTATTAAGTCCTCTGAACCTCCATTTCTTCATCTGTAAATGATGATAAAAATGAAAGGCTGTAATGTTAGTTATGGTAGTTTTGGTTAAATTAGTATTAATAGTTAATGCTTATTGTGTAATTGTATCTGCAGTAAATGTTAACTACTACCACCAGTACGACTGAAGTCAGTATAGCTGCGGCTATAATCAGAACCATTGCTACCAGGTTAGTGGTGCCTGCTGTGCCCGGTTATCACTGACAGCATGGGGTAAGGGGTAAGTGATTTTTAAAATTAATAATTAGAGAGTATTCCCTTAAGCATGAAGATTAAACATGTGAACTTCTTTTTTACTTGTCAGCAGACTTTAAAAGATTTAATTCAATTTTACAAATATTTTACCTTTCTCTTATTTCTGCATCACTAAAAAATGTGTACAATGAGTATTTGTCCCTTCTGCTGATTCTTCTTTCTCATTTTCATGAAGTTTATGGAGATCAGTTCTGGGAAGAATTTACTCCAAAGGCTTCAATTACAAAGGGAAGGCACTTATGTAGAAATAATCAGATTATTGACTGTTTTCATCATTCGGTAACCTTTTAGAATTTTAGGCACAGAGGCAACTTAACACTTGTCTTTGAGCTTACAATGAGAGTGAAAATCATTTAGTATAACTGTCCTTTTTTTTTTTTTTAAGATCAAACTAAGACGAAACAACATCCCCAAACAAACTGGATTCTACCTATGGTTTTGTCATTATTATCTATGTGATCTTGGACATATCATTTAAACTCTTTCAGCCTAAGTATCATAAGTAAAATAAGAGTGATACCCTTTTGTCTCCTGAAGTTTGTATGAGAAACAAATAAACTTGTATATGAAAAACTGCTTTAGGAATCCTAGTACTGAGAACAGAAGTAAAGTGCTATTACTGTCCGCACCACCAGCACCACTGCCACCCCAGTTATCATGAATAGTACACTGAATATTCTGAATACCTTGCTGGAATAAGGACGTTGACACTGACAGGCAAGGAGACAGCTAACCTCTATCAGACAGGGGCCTTTTCACCCCCAGGTGAGTCCTACAATTTCCCAGTGATTGGAATAATTTTTTCTGTGTTCAGCAACATAATGGAACATTATGGAAAGAGTCGGAAAAAAATTGTATCCAGCATATATCATTTTGTGCTCTGCTGACAACAGACAAATGTATGTCTTCCTTGAAATCTCTAATAATAAAATTGTGCTGGCACTAAATTTTCATTTTATGGAAACCTGTAGCCCTAACACATGAAAAATATACAAATATACTTTGATCTTTTATTAAAACTTGACTCCTTTGATTCCCTGGATTTTGCTTTGGAAGAAGGTGATAACATCACCATAAGCGTTCAATTTAAAATAACATTGTTACTCTGCTCAGGGAATAGGCTGTGATGGGAACAGTTCTCTGAAAAAGCCACAGTGTTATGTTGTAGCCTCATGATTATATCCAAGAGGGCAGAGACCTTGTCTCTGGTGCTAACTGCTCATAGTGCGTGCTACAGGGCCTGTAATATAGTAACATGAATGAATGAACAAATAAACACTGAGAGGAAGGAAGGAAGGAAGGGTAGGAAGGGACCAAGGGAAGGAGGAAGGATCCTCTCTTAATGTGCTGGGGTGCACTCTGAAAAGCCAAAATGGATCACCAGAACCTATATAAATATTGGTCAAATGTATTTGCTAACTTTTATGTCCACTGGGAAAGAAAAACCTGACCTTTTCATTGAGAACCATATGTATAACATCAGTCCAAATTGTCCAGTATACCTTTTCATGATATGGTGCCATTAAACTCAGAATCTATAAAATCTCAATAGTATAACGTAGAAGATGCTAATATATTCACATTTTTCTGCACTGATTGATTCTGAAATGGACACAGCTCTTTTCCATTTTAAGATTAGCATAACTTTCTTACACATTACTCCACTTCTACCCTAAAAGGCAGTTTCAGAACTGTGACCTGGCTCTGTTTTTCTGCTTATCTAATAGCTTTCAGACAGCTACTATGTTATGTGGTATGTTTTGGGCTCATCCAATGTGCCATTTAAAAAAGCACAGATGATATCCCTACTTGTCCCTCCATTTGGTTGTTTGGTAGAATATTGATTTGCTCTGGTTGGTACTGTAGTAAATTCACATATGAAGTTAACTCTCCAGCTCTCTCCCAAGCCCATTCCTACTTCTACCTACTCCCATTCGTGTGGGTCAACCTGGGTCCCTTCACCAGGAATACTGAATTGTTACTAAAAGACAGAAGTCAGTCTTTCTTTACTAGACTAGGAACGTGTAAGATGCACACAAAGCTGGTGTGTGTGTGCACACACACGTGTGTGTGAGTGCACGCATGTGTGTGAAGAGGAGAGAGGGAGGGAGAATGAGATGCTGGCACACTGAGGTCAGACGAATTAGAGACAGAACGAGCCTTTAGTGTTCCAAATCCTTTCTGGGCCCTTCTATGCCCTCGTGTGCCATGATTCACACCTGCATCCTTAGAAAGCCAATCAAAGTGGTCTCGGCACAAAGAACGTTTTGTTACTGGCAACCAAAATGATCTTGACTAGTCCAGTTTGCCTTAGAGCCATGATGCCTGTAAGTGAGGAAACCCAGCTTTATTTTTCTTTTATCCTTTCAGCATACCTCAGAGTTCAGGCGCCACTGAGGTTGAATTACTACTTAGGTACAATGACAGCTTCCACCTCAAGCACTTGCCCCCCACCACAGACCCTCCTGGGCTCACAGGCAGCCTGCTCAGCCCCATCAGCCAGAAAGGGTGTGAGAGTTAATGTTCTCAGAGTCCACCCTGGGCCAGTGGGGGACAGAGTCAGTGAAGAAATGCCCCAGCGTCCCCATGTACCAAAAGGTTCCTCAGAGACTCTCCAGGGGGTTGTGCCCCAATGATGAACGCAGTCACTCACTTCTCAATGTACCTTTTGTTATTTTATCTCACCCTTGTCTCATCATCTCCACTCCTTCACTTGGGCTTTGCAGGATAACCTCCCAAGTAAACTACCTCTAGCCAAGTCCGGTTTCAGGAATTGGTCTGGGGAGAACCAAAACTATGACAAAAGCCATTTCCTGTCATGAAAGGGCTTCATAAGGGGACTGGATTGTTACATGGCTAACACTTGCTATTCACTCATGTGCCTACCTAGTCTCACCTGACACCAAAGAGTAAGAGAGAAGACTTGGGCCATTACAACAAATTCTGCTACATAATGTGGCCTCTGTTATAGTCCTATAATGACTCTTAGAACACATTTTTAAAATTCATTGAGAGTTTGCATTATTTGAGGGAATTTTATACAGTATACATACATTTCTTTGTGAGAAATGTTGTACATGTGATTATACTTTAGATAATTGATACTTTATACAAATGGAGAGTATACAGAGAAGACTTACACTGCACTTGAAATTTTGCACCTTTTTACTTTTAAGACCTGGGTATGATCTCTAAAATTTCTGAGCCTTGGATTTCTGAGCTATAAAATGTGAAAAGAAATACCTGTCTTGCATAAGCACCTGTCTTGCATGGGACTCAGAAGGGTAGTGTTCTATTTGTTCAATAATTGATGGTACCTAAATGATAAGAAAAAAATTATGGCATATATTTTAAGAGAATAAATAGAAGTATATATCAAAAAAAAAAAAAAGCCCCAAAAAACCCACATGAGCTATTTGGAAACATCTTTATTCTATCTCTTACAACTTTGACATACTGGTGAAGAACATTAATCACAGGCACAAGATTCTTCCATCTTCACCAGTTAGGCAAGTTTTATCTACCATGCCTGAACTCAAAGAGGTTTTCACTTTCATTTAAAAGGCTAATTGAGTTGGTGAGCACACAATGAAATACCTCTCAGAATGCATTGACTTATATACTCCAGGTTCTAATTCTTACTAATGTTCAAGGTAAAAATGAATATTAACCTTGAAAATCATGACCTTGTTAAAAATCATTCCTTCAAGCATTGTGCACTAAGCCATTATTAGAGTATTCAAGTTGATTTTACATATATATATATTATATATATATATATTATATATATATATAAAATATGTCACTTGTCATCCTTGTGAGTCAAGCTTTACCTCAAGCTTGATATCTATATTCCACACAGGCTAATTATAGGATATTTTCCATTGGCTGCTAGAACATTAGTGCTAGAAGGGATCACAGACACTATTTAATTTTTTCCTACCTTCTCAGTTTGCAAGGAAAAAAAAAAGCCCAAAGAAATGAAGTTATTTGCCCAAAGTCACACTGTGAATTAGATGAAAAACCACGTTAAGCATCTAGGTACCTCAGTAATGCTTTCCAAAATCATTTTCTAAAGCATGCTCTGTGGAACACTGGTCCCTTAAGATTCTGTAATCCCCAGTCCCTCGAGAAAAGATTTCTGTTGTAAAATAATTTGGGGAAACAACATACATGTTGGAACATTAAAGAGTCCTTAAATTGATGTAGATAAAGAATGTATTTACTGACCTAACTTGGTCACAGGAATTTATTTTCTCCCCAGGTACAACCTTGTTATGTTAGGAAGTGCTGTCCTATTAAATCAAGACCTTCCAGGATAAAGTTAAAGGACTTAGGTTTAAGATATCAAACTTTCTATCACCAGCTTCTGCCCACCCACCCAACTATACCCCTGCCAGTCCTGCATCCCCTCCAGACATTTCAGCCGTCCTAGTTCTCCCAGTGTGATAGCACCTCACTTGTTCTTTCAAATGCACTTTTTATCCACTTGGGAAATCTTTCAAGGTCTGTGTGAGTTGGTTTGTATTCTCTCCTCTCTCTCTGTTTCTCTTTGTCTTTCTATTTCTTACACACACACACACACACACACACACACACACACACGCACACACCCCATTTGCCATTTGCATAGGCCAGGATATGTTCTCTGTTCTTTTGACCTAGAAAATATAGGCCCCTGATTCTCAACTTACATTAACGTAAGAATATGTTATATAAAAACATATGTATGTTAAAAAATGAATAAGGATGAACTATTCCTTGATATACTCTGTCCCCAGTTGGTGCTCTCAAGTCTGCCAGAAATGCCAGTCAAAGAGCTCAGCAAGTGTAGCTGCCACTCCCTGACCATCCCTGCTATCTGAATTCCACCAAAAGAGTAGAAAGAGGCTGAGCATGAGCCTTCAGGGACTCTTCGGGGATAGGAAGAGGACACTGAAAATGACATATTAATAGAAGAAATAAATAGGTTACTGAATTAGAAGTTTCTGGAAATTAAATATCTTGCAGGAAGGTTAGAATTCTCAGTGGTATCAAATGCTCTTGACAAGTTTTGTGCAACAGTAAGCTTGAGTTACTTTCTCTTAGGAACAGATGGAAAAACTAACATCAAATGCATCATTTCATTCTGATATTCCTCCTCCACAGTAGTTAAATATCAGTGCCTGTGCCCCGGCAGCTTAGAGGAAATCACCTTTGCATGTATTCACCTAGTAGACAAAGTCTGAAGTTGTTGACAGGAAGGAAGAAACCTAGGAGATGGCACACACTGTTGTATTACATCTTCCTTCCAAGTATGTTGTTTAAAGGGCAGAAGTGGTGAATAAAATCGTTCTGCTGAGAACACTAATGTAAAGTAGGAACACTCTCTGGTTCTATTTGATTTGATGTTGTACAGGGAGCTGTAAGACACGAAGTTGTTCCTATGAGAATCTCTCTCTCCTTGGAGTCACTGACTTGAAATATTATGGACATAACATTAACACTCTAAACACATCATCCATCACCATACTGACTGCCAAATATGTGAGTTCATGAGAAAATTAACTGAGTTTTCACACTCTGGCTTCCCACACTCCTAATATTTTGTCCCAAAATACAGTCACTGTATTCTTGGGAAAGCAATGAGAAAAGGAAGCAAATGAGAAGGAAATAAAGAATTTAAAAAGTGAACAGATTTGAAACTAAAAAAAAAAAAACAAACAAAACAAAAAACCCCATGTACTAATAATATTGAGAAATCTTTAGATATGGAAGAAAAGTTCCCTCCAATGAGAAAAATGTTGACCTAAGCGTCCTTCTAAAAATTTTATGATTCTTGGATGGTCATGATGCTTTCTCATTTCTGCTTGTGCCACATAGTGAGAAAATATTCAATTTTAGGAGTTTATTCTTCTTTAAAATTATCACAAAATACAACTTAATGTTTGTGGTAGGCAGAATAATGCCCCCCAAAGATGTCATCTCATAGTCCCAGGAACCTATGACTATTTTACCTTTCCTGGCTAAAGGGAATTTGCAGATGTGATTAAGTTAAGGATCTAGAAGTGGGAGGTTATCCTGGGTTATCTGGATGAGCCTAATACAAACACAGGGATTCTTACAAGTGAAAGAAGGAGGCAGGCAGTCAGTATCAAAGTGATAAGATGTGAGAAAGACTGGACCAACCATTGCTGGCTTTGAAGATGGAGGAAGGGCCCCCAAGCCCAGGAATAGAGGTGGCCTCTGGAAGCTGGAAAAAACAAGGGAAGAGATTCTCCCTTAGAGCCTCCAGAAGGAATGCAGCCCTGTTGATGCTTTGGTTTTTATCCAATGAGATCCATTTCAAACTTCTAACTCACCAGACTGTAAAATAATGAATTCGTGTTGTTTTAAGCCACTAAGGTTGTGGTAATGTGTTACAGCAGCATTTAAAAATCTAACACTTTGGGCTTCCCTGCTGGCGCAGTGGTTGGGAGTCCGCCTGCTGATGCAGGGGACACGGGTTCGTGCCCCGGTCCGGGAAGATCCCACATGCCGCGGAGTGGCTGGGCCCGTGGGCCGTGGCCGCTGGGCCTGCGTGTCCAGAGCCTGTGCTCCGCAACGGGAGAGGCCACAACAGTGAGAGGCCCGCGTACGGCAAAAAAAAAAAAAAAAAAAAAAATCTAACACTTTAATTTTTAATTAAATAAGGTCTCCTTTAAAGGAGGTTGACAATGAAGACTCCGATGATGAAATTAAAGCACAGCATCTAAGGTTGGAAACAAGGCTGGCCTCCTCTGTTCAGTGCTGGGCATTTCAGCATTTATGAAATTTATAAAAACACTTAAGAGAGCACACCATACAACTCTGCCCACCTGAAGACCTGAAGGAAAGTTTCTGGCACAGAAAAACATTGGCCTTTTCACAGAGGTAGTTTTCCTACGTTTGTGTGCTGGACTGCGAAAGCCAAAGGTGGTGCGAGAGGGGTGACAGAAGAGGCCACCAAAACCTGGGCCGTGACAGGGAAAGATCAGCATCCCCGCATCCCAGCATCCCTCTGTTTCTTTCTCCTTTATTCTCTGCTTACAGGCTCTATCTCCTACCTTCTCTCACTCATTTTTTTCTCTCCCTCTCTTCACATTCTCGTCTTTTTTCTTTCTGACTTCTTTTCTTAACTTGGCCATCATTTGGAACTAAATTCAACCTTACTAGTTCTATTTATCCAAAAAGTTTAATTTCCTTATGTTCAATATATTTTCATTCCTTTTCAATTATGATATCTTGAAGCTATAAAAGTTATTTTTAAATGTCTTTCCATTTTTTGTGCTTAATTTTAATGGTAGCTACCAAAAATGAAATTTGCTTCTGATAAACTGACATATATATGAACTGAAAAAGAAAGAAATAGAAAATGTATCAAAGCAGATAACAGTGGTTATTTCTAGAGGGTGATGTAACGGATGACTCTTTTTCCTTTTTTATTCTTTCCAGTTTTTCCACATTACGTATCTCATCTTGAAATAATATTTTTCTAAAGAGACAATATATCTTTTTTTAACACACTAAGATGACTGAAAAAAAGAACTCCCCAAATCCCCCCAAAAAACCCTGTCCCCTTAATACCATTTAATCTTATTTTTAAATCCCTTTTTAGGATTTGAAATCTTATTTTTAAATCCCTTTTTAGGATTTGAAAAGTTTCTGGGACCTGATTAAACATTTTAACAAAGAAACAACCAATGAAAAATAAACTGAGAGAAGATTCTTATTCCATGCTGTCCTCTTATTTACATTTGTGCAAAGGAAACAGTTTCTGTTTATTGTTTTCCTTCTTTATAATGGTTTTCTGTAGTTGGCTTAACTTGCTTTCTACACTTGTTTTGCCACTCTAGTGCTACCTACTTACTGAGTATTTTTAGAAATAATTTTCCTGACATCCATTAGTTGACCTTTTATGCCCTGTTTGAACATCATTTCTCAGCTGCTCACATTAGCCATCTGTCACAACATTTGTATTTGGTTTTCGTTTCCCACATATGCACGCTGGTTCAGTGCACAGTGAAAAATGTAACAAGGAGGTTCTCCACGTCCACTCCATTAAGTATTTAAGAGTAGGAGGGTTTTCACTCCCCTCCTAGAGTCAAGGCTGCCTCTGAAGCATTAAGAAACAACTCTTTGTGAATACTTTCAGGTCCTATTTCACAATGTTCTCCTTGAATGTTTCAGCAGGACTGATCCCAAATCTTAACCAAATTCGTCACATCTTTACATGGTCTGAATAGAATCTGGGGGCTGAACCCAGCTATCTGATTGACATAGAGAACTAGAAAGAAGAAAACACTTGAAACTGAAAGCGCAGAGATTGCAAATCACAAGTAGAATTGTACGCATGGTTCTTTATTTTCATACAAATTTTTATAAAGTTTTTATACTTTTTTATGATATTATGACTAGAATTAGTGCTACTAAGAATTTGTATATATACATACATGTGTGTAAATGTGTATTTGTATACACATACATATGTAAGTCAAATGGGAAAACTTCTACGCATACATCACCCGAGTGTGGTAATGCACTTTATTTATTTTTTTTTTTTTTGTGGTATGCGGGCCTCCCTCTGCTGCGGCCTCTCCCGTTGCGGAGCACAGGCTCTGGACGCGCAGGAT
>NC_041218.1:8433446-8512014 GCF_002837175.3 Physeter macrocephalus
TATTTATTTTTTTTTTTGTGGTATGCGGGCCTCCCTCTGCTGCGGCCTCTCCCGTTGCGGAGCACAGGCTCTGGACGCGCAGGATCAGCGGCCATAGGCTCACGGGCCCAGCCGCTCCGCGGCACGTGGGATCCTCCCAGGCCGGGGCGCGAACCCGGTTCCCCTGCCTCGGCAGGCGGACGCGCAACCACTGCGCCACCAGGGAAGCACGGTAAGGCACTTTAACAGGATTGCTTTAACCCAAGCAGACTTAGGAAAGCTGGATTTGCAAATCAACCTTAAATGTGTTTTGTTCCCCTCATGCTTGTAAGTGGAATTTTAATATTAGCCCCTAATAATGTTTTGCAATTAACCAGCATTTTGACACTGAAGTAAGCAATAAACTAATGCTTTAACACTTTCTTAATTGAAAAGATTAAGAGAAAGCTAATTAATTTGTAAACTGTATGTAGTGAATCATTCTGAGTCTATGATTAATTTGTTCTATTTGTTTTGTTCTACACATGAGTAGCTTTTTTTAAAAGTACAAAACATGTAATTAGCAGTAGATACTTTTTATCAACCCCTGGAAATATCTGTTTGTACATTTTTTACAATCACATTATAAGGGTTTTGTTAGTTTCTCATAACAATTCAAAAATTTCTCATCTTTCATTAACTTGTAGATTTTGTAAATCCTCTACTTCTGCTGTAATAGCAGAAACAGGGTCAGACTATTTTTCAGAAAGAAATGATTTGGGGTTATTTACTTTAGAATCTACACTTAAATTTTAATTTGGTTTCTACTATGCTATTATCAGTATACCATTCCATAACTATATCTTAATACAACCTCTCAATATTTTTCAACTGGAAATCTACCGAACTAACCTCTTGTAGGTCTAATTTCAGCCACTTCTTTCCAAACTAGTTTCCTTGCTGTCCCCAACACAAATAAATCAATTTATTTAATCCAACAAATATTTACTGAGGACCTACTGCTGTGCCAGGCACTATTGAAAATTCTGAAGACACAGTAATGAATAAAACAGGCAAAAATCCAACTCATGTAATCTACATTCTAGTTGCATGTGGCAGGTAATAAAGCAAGTAAATAAGTATGAAAAAGTGATAAGTGCTATGAAGAAACCAAAAGCAGGCAAGGGAAGGTGAAGACTGAAGTGAGATGATACTGTTTTAGATATGGTAATCAAGGAAGGTCTTAGTGAGAAGGCAACATTTGAGCAGTGACTTGATAGAATTGATGGAGATGGTCATGCTGGTAGGTATGTTGGAACAGCAAATGCAACGGCCCTGATATGTTCATGGAACAGCAACATGTCCAGTACAGCTGAAGGTGAGTGAGTGGGTGAGCAAACAAGCAATGGGGAGGGTAGGAGAAGCCAAGATCAAGATTTCAGGGCCTTGGAGGCCATTGTCTTTGAGAAGAGGTTTGACATGACCACGACGTATATGTTAACAGGCTCACTCTGGCTGCTGTAATGAGAGTAGACTGAGGTGTGGCAAGGGTGAGAGCAGGTCGGAGGTCACTGAAATAGAGGGTAAAAGACAAAAGCGTTTGATCCAGAGGGGTAGCAATGGAGGTGATGAGAGCAGAACTAGCTGATGGAATGGATGTGGGGTGTGAGGGCAGAGAGGCATCAAAGATGGGTTCTGGCCTTGACAACTGGAACAAGTGCCCATTCTCTCCTCTGTGCCTGGTGTGGATAAATTCTTACTGGATTATATGATCCTCTCTTTTTTAACAATATAACACACTGATTCACTTTGGTTTAAGTCTCACTTTTCTAAGAATCCTAACCTAATTAACCTCATGTTATTCTAAACACTCCATTAAACTGCATTCCCTGAGGCATGTGGATAGGTTTATTTTGTGACTCTGTCCTGATTAAAATAGTTTGCCAACTTTCTAACATTATATATATGTTAAATATATGTATATAAAATGTTAGAAAGCTGAAAAATTATACATATATGGTAAATATATGGTAGTGTGTGTGTGTATATATATATATATATGGTAGAATTTTTTTAATTGCAATTTTTTAGATAACTTTGTAGATCTAATAAATTTCAATTTACTCAAAAACCTATATATGTATAATATATATAAATATATATTTTAAGCAAATATAAAATAAATAATATAATATATGTAAAATATATATCTATACATCTATATCTGTCTATCTATATTGTACCTTCTTGTATCTAAAAAGTGTATCTACTTAAAGGGCTGAATAAGGAAATACATTTACCTTGTATTGTGACCAATACAGTATTATAATTATGATTATGGAAATACACTAGCAAAGTCTACTATCAGTGTATTTTTCTCCATTTTTAAATGTGACAAATGGATAACTTTTAATACCTGGTATTTTTCTTAAAAAGAGGTGGAATTTTGTTTCAGCAGATTTATGATATTTTCATGGTCACAGCAGAGATCTGAGTCAGAAGCGCTGCCTGTCAGAGAACTCTCTCTGCCTCTGATGGAGAGAGCTGATGCCTGGCCTTCCTTCAGATGAGGGCAAGCAAGGTGGTGTGATTTCAGCAGGAGGGTGGGGGGTATCCACTGAAACGGGAAAATCTGTGACTGGCCATTGATTGTCTTGGCTGATAATTTCTTACCTCTGGTGAGAATGCAAATTCCACTCAGAGTAGGTTAAACTTGAGCCCTTTCCACGAGATTAAATTTGGATGAAAACCGGAGATAACACAAGAACGTACAGGACACTGAGGGAGGGGGTGTCCCTAACGTGAAGAGGGCAGCCCCATGGACACTGCCTACTTGTTGCTTGCTTCATGGTTTGCCTTGAGCCTTCCCTAAGGATGAGAATCCAACACTTGCTCCATCAGTGGCCTGAGTGTAACCACTGAGGTTAAAACTGATGTTCCTTTGCACATACAGAGTACTTTATAGACTACATGTCCTCCTTTTAGCCTCACAGTAACCTCCAGCAAGGGGGGGAGAGGACCTTTTGTTTATTTTGTAGAAAAGAAATATAAGCCTCAGAGAGGGAAAGTGACTTAACCAAGGCTACACATTTATTCAAAAAATATGTACCATGCATCCACAATTCTTCCTTTTGTAGAGCACTGCAGGGGGAAAAGAACATTAATACACTGTCTCTCTCCCTTGAGGAGTTCACAATCCATTCAGATATCTGTACAAATAAATTGATATTTAAAACTTGATTAGGGATTGAAAATAGAGTAGGACTTAATATTAGGTCTTTTTATTTTCTTTTGTTTTTCTAATCATGTTGTACATTACATGTACATATCTGGTCTTTTTAATCCTATTTAATTTTCTTTACCATAACATTTAAAAAATAAAAATTTTTATCATCTGTTATAAAAATAATTCATGTTCATTTAAATGCAAATAAGACAATACATAAAAATAAGAAAAAGAATTTGATGATCAGTAATCTTACCACTTGGCAAAAAATAAGTGTTAAAATTATAAAATACCATAACATTTTATGCTTTTTATTTATTTATACTTTTAAACTATGTATTGATTTTAGTTTTATTTTCCTTATAGTATAGAGTGGGATTCTTATGTTTTCTATGTCAAACAACATAGCTCTGCTTAATAGTTTCCCAGGATGTCATTATATGATCATTTATTTTACCATACTCTTATTGATGGATGTTAAAATTTGCTCCTAATTTTTATCATCCAAAACTATGCTGAGATAAAAACCATACATAAATCTTTATAAATATGTTTAATTATTTCCTTGCTATATAATTCCATAAATAGAATTGTTGGTCAAAGGTCATATTTAAGTTTAAAAATAGTGGCCTCTGGGGCTTCCCTGGTGGCGCAGTGGTTGCGCGTCCGCCTGCCGATGCAGGGGAACCGGGTTCGCGCCCCGGTCTGGGAGGATCCCACATGCCGCGGAGCGGCTGGGCCCGTGAGCCATGGCCAATGAGCCTGCGCGTCCGGAAAAAAAAAAAAAAAAAAAAAAAAAAATTGGCCTCTGGAGTGTGAGGACAGATCTTGATTTAAATTCAATTTATAATTCTTTAAATGAGAATGCAAACTTTTATCTTTCCTAATGGTTAATAAGTTTAAATAGGCTAATGTATGAAATTTCTCTTTATAATGTTACTGGGAAAACTGTCGTACAGTTTTGATTTTTTTATTTAGTTATGGAGAAAACATCTTATGGAAGTTGAATATGGCCAGCTTCTGGGATAGGTCTGAGTCTCTGTGATTTAAACTGAAGATAATCCAACTAAAAGACAAAACCATAACATGGTTCTGTTGTGTAGTATGAACTTTTGTTCCCTATAGATACATTCTTCTTATGTTGCTGATGTAAATATTCAGTACTGAGGATTTAGATGTGTAAAAATATTTTGAAATTCTCTCTTTCAGTAAAAGTACTCCCTGGTGGTTCCAGAAAAATATCTCAAAAGAACATGTCTGCAAATGGGAGTGTGAACCCTTTGATCCTACACGAATGCACACGTTTGAGATCTATGGTCAGGGATACGGCAGAGAGTGTAGCAGACATGCTCTATGTTTTAGGATATAAGGTACATTAACTGGTATCCTCAGCCTGTATTTTTTCTCATCCAACTTATATTATTTCTTCCCTTAAAATTTGCCCAGTTTGTATCTTTCTCATGAAGATTCCTCCAAAATAATACAGTCTACCATAATGCTCTGACAGCGTAATTACTTGAATCATGAGGCTACCGAGTGAGATTAAAGACAAACAAACTTTTATTTAGGTGTGCACTGGTACCTGGATCTCCCACTATGCAAAGCACCTACAGGCATTCTTTGCTCATGCAAGGCTGAAGAAAATAGGTTAGGTTTTCTCCAAGGACAACCAGCACAGCATGAACATTAGAAATAAAAGGTTTTCTGGCACCTTCCATAATAGTTTGTCTCTGATCCTTGTCATTTTGTGGCAAAGAGCTTTCCACGTGTACAGTGATAAGTGTGTTTGGATGCTGCTAAATACTCCTACCAAGCACTTTGGGGAGCTATAGCACAGTCTGTTTTTAGCCTCTCTTTATTGCTGATAAAAGTAAAAGAAAAAAATCAACTGGGCTTAGTTTAGAAACAGTATGTATACATAAAAAAATATGCACCACATGATACTAGCTCTTGGATGAAACTCATTAACTTACTATTCGAAAGTTAGTAAATTACTTCCTAGTTTTATTACAAAAAGCAAAAAAAAAATGTTGCTTTAAAGGATAATTAGCTTTTTCATTAAAAAAAAAAGAAACCAGCTTGAGGAGGAAAGAACCCTTTTCTAAAAGAAACGTAGAATTAAATAGTGAAATCATTATTCTATGAATTCTTGGTACTTGTATCACTCTTTAAATAGTGTATGAAGATCAGACCAAAAGGAGAAAGTGCTAGGTAGGGTTCAAAGAAGTGCCAGGTTGGTATTCATGATGTACTAAATGTACTGCCTTTTGTCACTGACATAAAAAAGGTAGCCAGAGGGGTGAAAAACTAAAAAGGACTAGAGTTGTCTGTATGCCCAGCCAGAGCAGCTCACCATCTATTTGGTCTGGATTCAGAACAATGGAAAACAATGCTTCCTCTGTTGTTATTTTTTTAAGTCGTATGTTACAGAAACACTTAAAAAATTTAAACATGTTAGAAATTAAGTGCTATAATAAAACAAAATCTACAAACATTAATATATATCATGTATTAATCTGCATCTTTTGTAAAATGCATGATTGTTATATTGCTTGGGAATTATGAATTAATAATAATTCAAAATGTATGGATGTCACTTACTGTTAAATAAAACTTTTGGAGATTATTCTCTTCTGTGTTGGTATCAGTTGTAATTTTATTTTGAGGGAACAGTTTTTTTCCTGACACCATTTGTAGTTATCTTAAACACCTTCAATGTTAAAAACAAAGATTCTGGAATGAATGGTTCAAAACTTAAGCTCTCCTGTTTTTCACCCATCCACCATCCTCATGGTTGGGGTGTGAGGACTGCGAGGGACTCTCTTTCCTTCTAAAGTCCCCTTGACAGTATGCTCTGCAGGGACTTGCTTCTTGACCATGTCCTGCATCCTGGTGAAGATGAGGTGACGTAAGCTCGGGGATCACAAGGTAATGAAGAGCCCATCTGGCACGTGGCTGAAGTGATACTCCAAGGCTTAGGTAGAGATAGACAGTGAACTTGCTCTATAAAAGGTCACTAAGTGATGGGTTTCAGCTTTCAGAGCCTAGTGAACTTGAAGTCTAAGAAAGGAAAGAGAATAAGTAGAATGCCAGAGAGGCTCTATCTTCTGTTTGGAGGAAGAGAACGGAAGGGAAGTATTATCTACTCAAATTAGTATGAGTCATTGCTCTAGAATCTTCTAGTAATCTCATTAAAATGCAGATTCCCTGAGTCTATTACAGACGTTATAAACCAGGAACTCTTGGAATGGTGCCCTGGAATCTGTACTCTGTAGATTTACTCAAGTGATTCTCACACAAACTAGAATTTAAGAATCACTAGTTTAGAGAAAACAAAACAAAAAAAACAGATAGAACTGATGGACTGACTGGTGGTCTCCAAGTTCAGTGACTGAAGCTCAAACACTTCTTCCCTTCAGAAGTACCTAGGGATTAACTGCCAGACAAAACAATCTGCAGAGAAAAACTCTGAATACATTCCAAGCAGCATAAAAGGATGAAACCTTATAGTAAAGGCTAACTTTGAAAGTAAGAAAGCACGGACAAGTAAGGTTTTTCTGCCCTGAGATTTATTTAGCTGGGAACCTAGTCGTTCCTTTCACAACTACATATAAGCCAGCTTAACGTATAACCAACGGGAAAAGTGACAATGAATGAATCCCACTTGTACCAAAGAATTTCCAAATAAGTGGCTGATATCAGACCTTCCGTCATTTGACAGAGATCAGAGAAACAAAGCACAACAAAGGCAAGAAACAGAGAAAGAGAAAGCTGAAAGTTTAGCACAAGCCCAGCTGCCTTCCTTTAAGCAAATGAACTGCCAGTAAGTAGTTTGGGGAGTGTCAGGCTCCCTGACACTCATTCTCATTCATTGTATAATATGCATGGAATTCTCACTCACTGTATAACAAGCATTTGCTGAGTGCCTACTGCATTAGTCCCATCATGTGATTTAGTTTATGAAGTCAAATAAGGAGTTTTTTGATGTCAAGAAGCTAATATCCAGGATCCAGACATGCCTTAAGTCTGCCCAGGATTTTCCATCGCATTCCATTTCTAAACTCATCTTCCATGTTTCGGTGTTAAAAAAAAAAAAAAAAAAAGCAACTATCCAGTAACTCTATACTCTATGTTGTTGACATGTTATGTACAGTATGCTGTGGGAGCACAAAGGGTGGGGTCTTAAATTAGACCTGGGATGATAGAATGTTTCCTGCAATAAATGACATGAGCTGAGTATTGAAGACCTGTGGAGGATGAACTGCAGGCCCTCACATGAGGAGTTGGAAGGTCCCTGCAGTTACTCAGAAGGGAGGGGCGGCTGAGCTGAGGCGTAGCCCTGGAGATGAAGGTGGGGTATGAATGATATTCCAGAGGTAGAATATGCTGAACTTGGGAACTGATTAGATGTGGGGGGAGGGGGTCAGATTACTGGCTTCAGTGACTGGGTTGGCAAGGGACCACTTACATTTATAGGTAATACAGGAGGAAAAACAAGTCTGGGTGGGATGAGGGAAAGGAAAAGTTGAATTTCAATCCGCTGAGTTTATTATAGGGATATAACATGAAAGATGTTGAGATGTTCATACATTCAACAAATATTTATTAAATTCCTTCTGTGTGTCAGTCAGTGTCCATCAGGCAAGTTAACATGGATCCAGCAGAATGTTCTGGACGAGCAATATAGGTGGAGGAATCTTCGTCGTATAAATGGACACTGAGGACGTGGTTGAGGGCGTTAACGGGAAGCGTGTAAGTGAGAAGAAAGTCTGGGGACAAGGCTGAGGAGCACCGCTCTTTAAGGGTGAGGCTAAAGGAGAGCCCGGGACGCAGACTGAGAGACAACGGCTTCACTCAAACCGAACCCAAAGGAAGAGCTCGTTGAGTCACAGAAAACGTCTATAAAAGAAGGAGCCACCGTATATAAAGTACAGATGCCCCATTTATGTTACTTAGCACCAGTCTGCCAATATGAGGTCAGTGATGAGAGCAGATTCAGTGAAGTAGGGGAGATGCAAGCCACGCTGAGGGGTCGACCAGCGTCGGAGGAGGAGAGCAAGGAAGGACGACTTATTCTGGCTCCTTGGCTGCACTTACAAGAAGAGTTGAGAAAGATTCATCGTTTTTAAGCACATACCACGCCTCATCCCTACCCTCTCTACACTCCTGCATTTTAACCTTACGTTCCTTATCTCTTTTCTCTCACTTGACTTGTGTTCACCTGCAAGCACAAGTGTTAGCTCTTCGATGCCCTCCTGAGAGTAGGTTTGATAGAAGTAGAGAGAGAAAACACACAGTCCCTGGGCACCCAGGAAATGGAGATCCACAGTAACACCAAGGGCTATAGTTCTGAGGGCCCTCGATCTGCCTGGTAATGAGCACTCACTTCACACACACTTTAAATTCTTAAAAACAAAAACAAAACACTTGCCAGGTAAGGATTACTGTGTCTCTCATACAGGAGAGGGAAGAGAGGATCAGGAAGTTTAAGTCAACACCTTGCATCACACAGACAGTAAGTGACAAAATTGGGGCTGGAATCCCAGTCTGTCTTATTCCAGTATCCACTCTACTTTTAAAATATCACAGGAAGGAAGGAACAGTTAAACAACAGGGAGGTTAAGAGAGTTGAAAATCAATCTGATCTGATACCCCTGTTTGTGTTACAGCGAGTGCAGAACACTGATTAGCAACAGCAAAGGCAGTGGATAGGGGCTGATGGAACAGGCAGCTCACCTCCCAAATCCCAATTTTATATCATCTGGCCAAATAAGTCACACTTTTAGGGAAGTACATCAAATAGAATTTTAAAAGATGCCGTTTTTGAAAGGTCAAGGAGTTGAATACCAGCCATTGGAAAAATACGTCAATATTTAGAAACCTGAAGGACATGAGGCTTTTGCCGATGGCGATTGCTCTGTTCTCTCTTATTGAAAAGTCTGAGCATGGTCCCAGTGCCTGACTATGTCTTCCTCTATTGCTATTAGACCTAAATCATAGGGACTATTTTTATCACAAAGAGAGGAGAGCTTCCCCAGAAAGCTCATGACATTTCCTGAGCTAAGAACTGGTTTAGTCCCACATTATCTTTCAAGTTGTTTGCCCCAGTCTGCTGAAATAATAAGAGATGCTTGAGCCAGTTCTCATGAGGTTTCTTCTGGACGTGGGGAGAAAGAACAAGTGACACATTTTCATTACAAGGTCTGATCCAGACCCATCTGACTCTGATCTTTCTGGACCTGAAAAAGACCCATTTGTTAACTCAGATTTTCTCAGAAAGTCATGACAGGGAAGAAGTGACAATGATTCTGACATGAAAAAGACTTTACTGAGTGTTACTTTTATTTCCTTTATGACCTACAACTCTACAGGTTGCAAAATACTTTATACTAGTTGGAACTACAGTGTTTTAGGGTCACTTGTTTGGTAATTGATAGCGTTACATAAGAAGAAGCTGAAAAAGAGAAAAAGTAAAATTAAGGAAGTGGATACGTTTCTTCTATTTAAATAAATCTCTTTGCTCTTTTGCATTGTTTCTGTTCCTTACATCCTCCCAGATATGCAACTAAGTGTTGGTAATTGCTGGAAATAGCCCCAAATTTTACAGAATAATTGGCTGTATTTTAAGACATACATTTTAGTGTGTACACTACATGGTGTAGCTATAAAGTATAAAATAGATTTTTGCATCTTGCTTTTGGAAATCATTCTCATTATTTTTTGTCACATGTGGTGTATATGTGTGAGTGTGGCAACATTTTATAGTTTGAAAATTCTTCATAGTTTTTAGAAGTTACAAAATAATAGAATTAATTGCTTTGAATTTAGTCATTTTGCACTGGGAAAATATTGATTTCTTTCCCAACACCTTTAATTTCTAATGGAGCTTGAAATTAATTTTGGATTTGAATTCTATTTTATTCTGGGTTTGTACATCAGGGCCATTAATAATGTCAGGAGAGTGCTGAGAGAACTGTTTCTGAGCCAGGAGCCCCCAGTGAGCTTTGCAGCATTGGATTTCTGTCTTGTACAGCGAGGAGGAAAGTCTGTGTGGGAATGGATATCGCACTACGATTTTATGGGGTCAAAAAATATAGGCTGTAAAAAGTCAGCCTCAGATCACTGGCTGAAGAGTTTGCATCATCATGCGTATTATGTGTGCATATTTAATCAGATCCGTAATGGTTAGGCCAGCAAAGGCCAGATTCCACTAACCAAAATGCCCGGAAAATGGGCCTTTCTGATTCATAAGGTAATAGTTTACTATTATATATGTATATGGTATATGCACACACATTTATACTAATATAAATATATCACAAACTACAAATTTTAAAATAATTTATATACAGTCTTTCTTTGAGGTTTCAAAATGTTTTTACATGATTTTATATAGTCTCTACTAAAGGGGGTGATTATAATAAATTGGTGCTGAGACTCCTTGGGGCCTATGTGCTCATCCACAGCCACAAGCGTACGAGTGGCACCCCCCCCCCGCCCGTTTCTCCCGGAGCTTTCCTAGTTGCCCCCACAGTAGCTGCCCCCAGGCTGATGAACGTCAGGGGAGACTAACAGCCGGAGCTGTGGGATGTGACTTCTCTAACCACACCTTCCAATGTAGAGCCAACGTTTCAGGATCATTTCTCAAAATAGTCTCTATGTTCTAGGTATTTTAAACGCCCTGAAAGTTGAAAAAGCTTTGCCAGAAGGAAGGCAGTCCAGCAAAATACAAATTTCACAGAATAGACAGAGAGGGTTTGAAATCTTGACTCTGCCATGTACTTTGAACCACAGTTATTCATCTGCAAAATGGAATAAGAATATCTTCCTTACGTGCAGTTTTGAAGATTACATGAAATAGTATATGTAAAGTCCAATACTTAACATCCTCCCCTCTCTGTTCCCATTAATTTTCTTTCAACCCACAGTACACGTTCAAAATTAAAAATTCAATCAACATATACGAACTACTAGGTTTCTCAAAAAATATGGGAATAGGGGGCTTCCCTGGTGGCGCAGTGGTTGAGAGTCCGCCTGCCTATGCAGGGAACGCGGGTTCGTGCCCCGGTTCTGGAAGATCCCTCATGCCGCGGAGCGGCTGGGCCGGTGAGCTGCGGGCGCGGAGCATGCGCGTCCGGGAGGGGCCACAACAGTGAGAGGCCCGCGTACCGCAAAAAAAAAAAAAAAAAAAAAAAAAAAATGGGAATAGTTGGCCTATGCCCACACAACTTACATTCTGGGGGAAAAATTGTGAACAATCATTTGGAAAAAATAAATTAAGTGTATAAATAGCAGAAAAATCACATAGATAATAATTGCTATTGAAAAATAAGAAAAAAGGAGAACCCTCTTTTAGCTTGAGTGATCAGAGAAAATTTCACAAAATAGAAAGAGACTATGAACTGGATCCCACAGAGCAGAACTGAACTGTGGTGAAAGGGGGAAGAAGGACACTGGGGGAGGATTTGGGAGGAGAGTGTAAGCAGAAAAACGGGGACAGCAAAGCACGAGGGCATGTGTGGCGCTACATATCGGGATGGACGTGAGCCAGCAGATTGTAGAGGGTTGAACGGCGTCCAGCGAAAAGGCACATCCACCAAGAAACTCGGAATGAGATTGTGTTTGGAAAGAAGGTCTTTGTAGATGTTAAGATGAGTCATACTGGATTAGTATAGGCCCTAAATCCAATGACTGATGCCTTCATAAGAGAAAAGAGAGGGAGATTCAGACACACAGACACGGAGACACACAGGGAGGAAGGCCATGTGAAGACAGAGGTAGAGACCGGACTACACTAGCCAAGGAACGCCAACAATTGCTTGTCAACCACCAGAAGCCAGGAAGACACAAGCCAGGATTCTTCCCTGGAGCCTTCAGAGGAGGCATGACACTGCTGATACCTTGATTTCAGGCTTCCAGAACCGTGAGAGAATAAATATCTGTTGTTTTAAGCCACCAAGTCTGTGGACTTTTGTTAAGGAAGCCCTAGGACACTGCTACACATAACATCCCATCTCTTGGAGTCATTTATAAAGAGAAGGACAGAAAGTACCCCTCCTTCAACTTGCTTTCTGACACTTTTCTGATCATGGATAAAGTAGAGGCTTTGTCTCATACACAGTTCACTGTAAGATTTAAGAGGGAGTCAGTTCTGTTGATAATGAAGCCCCCTTTACATGCAATTTTCTATAGAACATAATTTGGCATAAAGAAAATTTCATGGACCAGACACCAGGAACACTATGAAATGAAAAGCAAGTTAGTCTCTTACTGAGAAACAAAAAAGTTTTTTCTTACAAGAAGCTGTGCCCCAAAGAGAGATCCTCCATTGAGTAGGCAGAGGGCTTGGTATGTTCAGAGCCTGATAAACATGTCTTCTTAGTTGTTCAAGGTATGCTGTATGTGTGTGTGCACATGTGTGCATGTGCACATATAGACACAATCACAGTTCAGTTGCTCTTACATGTATTTAATACTTACCAGGTGCTGAGCAATGAGTGTGTGGATGAAAATGACAGGCTCAGTGCCCTGAGAAAGTCAGAGTTGGTTGTGAGAGAGATTATTTCGATGTAAGGCAGTTATTGTTGACACAGACGGGGGCTGGTGTGAAGTATGCCTCAATAAGTGGGTAGTATTTGATTTGATTTCTACTTGAGATCTATCTAGTATAAGAGCTGTCAATGTGTTTACTTCTTGTATTGTAGGTAATTTGTAAGAAACCTGGCTGGTCTGTTTTTCCATTAATAGTTTTAATGTAAGAATGTCTATGCCTTTGTCTTTGATAAGTTTTAATACCTGATTTGTAAACTTCTCATTATTTCTTATGAATAGAATGTCCTTCTTCATCAAAGAGAAAAGAGTAAATGCTGTGATAGATTACAGAGCCCGTGATTCACGCCCCATCTTTATCCATAAACTATGCCAAAAGAGGAATTATGCCAGTCACTCCTGCTTACTGCCATTAAAAAAAAATTTTGGCTTTGTTTTTGCTTTTATTTTTAAATCTTGTTCTGGTTTTGCTGAGAAAAAATACTATTCTCTTGACTTCATTTTAAAAATGCTTTTTGGCCCTAAGTATATATTTAAACCTAAGGCAGGAAGTAAACTTACTTTAAAAATAAATTCCTACTTCTAAACTGCATCTACATGATCTCTAGGGTTACCAGAAATATGCACAAAGCCACCTCTCCATCCACAGATCGCAGTGTAGAAAGCAAGGGAGCTGGAAACTCTGTGCAATCAGCCTAGCAGTTCAAAGGCTGAAACACTCATCCTTCTCTCTCCATCCACTCTAACAAGCCTCCCTCCACATTCCCTCCCCCAGCCACCCCTGCTTAAAGTCTTCCTTTTTCAGTTGACAGGTAGCAGGTAACCACATTCTGGGGAAGAGAATTGGGACAAAATTCAGGAAATTAGGGTGGTTGCACACCTCTTGATAAGACGACTGTAGAAGGCAGCATGTCAGGACATGTACTTTATTTTTTACGCATAATCTCTAATCTTAATATACTATGACATCGATAACTATTTCAAAGTATCTACTAAACTACCCCTTCTCAAACTTTGTATATTTAGTCTTAATTTTTTAAGTCTATGGACAACAAGCTCATCTTCCCAACTATCAAAGTTCTGTTGGTTGCACTTATGAAAAGCAAAAAGTTCCTCAAGATTCAAGTATGATTCTTCACTGGGATCCTCATTGAAAAAGCACAATGCAGACACAATTTTCTTAAACTAACCAATAGAAAGACTGCTGGAATCTAAATGATCCCAGCATGAAAATTACGGTTTGTGCAGATTCAATTTGTTTTTTTTTTTTTTTTTTTTAGATTACCACCTGTGAAGTGTCAACGTGAACCCATTCCCTGGCTAAGGAACCACATGTGGTAGAATTTAGGGCCTGATATTCATTTATTTCATCTTAAGATAGGTGGTACATGAGAAGCATACGGTGAGACAAGTAGGAAAAAGAAGCACCAATTTGAATGAAAACTGAACTAATCCAGAGCCCCTTAGAATTTTTTATATAGTAAATAAATTACTTGGGTTTTAAAGAAATATGCTTTTATTATGTATAAGGTCTTTCAAAATCTAATCTGTAGGTATAAGGGATAGGGGAAATGTTGTCTACTAGTAAACTTTCTTCTGTGATTGCTGATAGCAATTCAAATGCTCCCCAACGAATCTGTCTTCCATATTATTTCTGCCCTGTGAATCATTCTGTATCATTATTTTTATTTCTAAACTACATGTTAGCCCAAAAACCTAGTTCAGGCCGTTGAAATAAAGCTGGGTGAAAATGACAACTTTCACTGGAACTGTGGCAATGGCACTGAGGCAAAGCAAAAGTTGCAAGACAGGATTGATACCACATTTTATATGGTGATGGTGGAAATCAAGTCCTAAGAGGTGGATTCAGCACTGATGAGAAGAGGAGGATTTGTTCTGCAGACACTGCACTTCTGTCACCCATCACTGATCCTGCTTCCTCTCCCGGTCCCCGTTTCACTTTAGCACTCTTTGGATGACTGGCCTTGTGGCTCATCAGCTACATGGCCAGTTGAGAAGAGAAGAGATTTTCTATTACAGCTCAGGCTTTCCCAGTAGGTGCCCTTATCACAGAGTAGTAGATGCTCTAACTGATAACTAGGAAGCAAGTGTTGCCACCTGGAGTTTCCTACGCACCTTCCTCAAGGCATCTAATATAAGTACAACTCCAATACTTCTGCCAGAACTGCTATGTCATGAGAAGGCAGGACAGTCTCCATTACTGGTTATTTCTCTCCTGTGGAAGTTCAGGATACCTTCTTCTCTCTCACATGGCTTAAGTCAGCTTGATTTAAAGAATTATACAAAGGAAAAAATAGTCCTTTTGGACAATGAATTAACCAAGCTTGTTCCATTCACCTTGCTCCACGTACTGTAGGAACTTTCAGAAGAATCCATCTGGCCCAACAAAATTCAGGTTTTATTCATTCAGGAAGTCTATCTCTATGTCACTGAAACCACAAGGGAGCCTTAATATGCTAGCATTCTCTGAGTACGAATATGCTGTTCATTGAGTATTTTAATGTTCTCTAAGTGGGGCAGACTCATCAACAGATGGCCATATGGTGGAAAACACACACAGTGTTTTCTAGATCTCTGAATTCCATTGCAGGAATATGGATGGAAGGAATTTCTCTTTCCACAGCCAAACCCTTAGAGGTGTTTCTTTATCCAGTCTAACTGGATGGCTTCACTTGCCCCTATCCAGCACAGAGAACGCTGATCACATGACTTGGCAAGCAAGACGTGTTTAACTGATGTCTCAACAGGCTTGGATAATGGAAGAGAGTATTATTAGGACATTTTGATGTCTGCTAATGAATAATGACAGCAATTTTGTAGGTGTCAACATTGTCTGGCACTTAGTGCTGGCACCTGTGATGGCAAGACAGGTCTTTCAAGAGTAGTGTTGGCATATTTTGCAGACTGGAGCCACCATGGCAGCTCTGGGACAAACTTACCTGGTGAGACAAAGGAACTACAAGCCATTAGATCTTTTCCTTGCTATACTTGAAAACAAGACCACTGTTTTTAAGGCAAATCCATATACATTTAGAATATTTCACTTTTTCTTGACTAAAAGGTCTTCAAATAAAACATTTTACTAGAATTTGGAAGCAGTCAGATATGAGAACACCCAAAATGTGAACCAGCAAAATTTTCTTGGAAACTGCTGCACTTTCCATGGGAAACTTTTGCTTTTAACAGAATTAGCTGTTTACAACAAATATAATAGAAGAACGTTATTTGCATGGATGGACATTTTCATTCCAGATTCCAACAATCTGAACTATACTGTTCTCAACACTTTTGCCAGGAGGGAGTAGAAAGGAGGAAGAAAAGCAGAATGCAACAATAATAAGAAAAGAAATGGAGAGAGCTCTTTGTTCACCACCATTTTGTAAAGATAGAAACAGGAGCCAATAATGCATTCTTCAGTTTTTCATCATGTGAGTGTTAAAAAAAAAACACGATTGGGACTGATATATATACACTACTATGTACAAAACAGATAACTAATGAGAACCTACTGTGTAACACAGGGAACTTTACTCAATGCTCTGTGGTGACCTAAATGAGAAGGAAACCTAAAAAAGAGTGGATGTATGTATATGTATGACTGATTCACTTTGCTGTACAGCAAGAAACTAACACAACACTGTAAAGCAACCATAGTTCAATAAAAATTAATAATAAAAACATCACGAGATTTATTATTGAGTAGTTTTTTCACAAAGAGCTTGGCAAACAAAGCCAGGTGTCTTGAAATTTAAGGAGTATAAATTTGACTCAGCTGGGTCACAGCTGGAGGAGTTCCTGAAGGAAGAAAGCTTCTCATTCTTTAGATGTAGGTTAACAACCACAAAGTAACCTTAAAATTAGTTCTGTCTTCATCAGTTGTTGCCTAACATTATATTATATCCTAAACAGCTGAGGCAAACTTTAGTAACGCAAAAACATTTCTGTCACTTTCAGTAAAAGAAACGTTGACCGTTGAAGTGACGCCACGTAATCCAATAGTTCTTTATAAATGTTCTCCAGACATTGTTCAGTAGTCTTATAAGTTCTCCTTAGTTCAGAGATCATTGTAAGCCAATAGTCTGTTAGGCAGACTTTAAAGTCATTTATGGATTGACTTGGTGAGGGAAACTCAACTCTTTTCGTCCAAAGAATAAAAGTAAATTTGTTTCACGGTAAAAATGAGCGATGAAGAATCATCTCTGGAGAATCACCTGTGTTGATTATAACTGTGCTAGACATTTTACACATTATCTGTACCCTTCACAACAATACTGATAGGAGATACCATTATTCTCATTTTATTAACAATGAAACAGGGCAATGATATTCTGGTAAACCAGTTTTATAAAAAAAAAAAAAAAAAAAAAAAAGAGTTTGTATTTGTAGGGTTTGTCAAGTTCCATGGGGTAAATTCTCCCACTGTAACTGGTTCAAGGTACCAAGCTTTAACAACCAGCTCACAAAGTTCCTGAATACTTCACAATCCTGGCTGCAGCACACCAAACAGGGTGGTGCTAATCTGGGATATTTAGCAACTTCCCCAGGATCCTATGACATGTAAAAATCTAAGTGAGTATTCTCCGTGAGGTTCGAGGACTCCAAAGCTGGGTCTCCTCACTAGCATGCTTCTCCACACTCCATGTTTATTTCTGCCTTGGACTCTGCCAGTCCCAATCTTTATTCCCCCAAAAACAAATAATTTAGCCAGGGTTCAGCTCCTCCTTGAACCCTTCCTGACCATCTTGGTTGCATTGTTCTCTCTCTCCTATTACATATACCTACTAGCCTTTACACCAGTTTGGCACATAAACATCTACTAATATATTAATGTTTCCTGAATATTTGTCCTGCTTCCTTTTCTAACTACCTCATCCACCTCATAAGGAAACGGGCTCTTGTCTGTATTTCTGCATCCGCGTAGTGTGCTGCATACAAGATAGACATAATATTACTGAATGAACTGAAACCGTCTGTGGGTTAGAGACGCTCCTACACACCAAGCTTGTAAGGCTGCAGACTTGCAATAGGAACACGGTGACTAATGTCAAATATGAAAAAGCAAAAAAAGGTTTGACTCGGGAAATGTCAGACACATCAAAGGAGAGGCACACAGCGCTTTTAACTTTAATTCTCCTTTCTTGTGTTCTGAGTGGATACAAACATCCCAGAAGTTTCCTTCCTTACCTTTCAATTAAACAGCCCTCCCTCCCTCAGACTTCTACCCCATAATGGAACTTGGAAAAGGTGCAGAGGTGGGTGTTTTCTATCCCTTTTTCTCCTCACCCTGAACCTTCGAAGAGATAGTCACAGGGGAGCTGAATGAATAATGTCAACTTCAAGACCTGGCTCTGGCATTTTATCACCTCTGAGAAGTTCACAGGTTCACAGATCCTCTGTTGGTAGAGCAGTCTGCTTTTCAATATGCATTTGCAGATCAACTTTTTGCAAAGGCTCTTTATTCAAAGAGAAAGATATAGTTTTGAAACTATTGAAAGAGTCTTTGTAAAACTGAAATTAAATTCTTTCTTTCTATGTTTAATCTTAGCCATCTTTCCAAAGCAAGGCATGAAAGAGGGGATTAATTTGAAATTTGGGATGCCTTAGAAATGTAAAGGTGCTTGGGCTGTTTCTCCAAATGACCTGCACTATTTTAATCCAATGTAATTTATTTGGTTGTAGCTGAAAGAGAGAATGGCCTCTAGATCCCCTTCCAACATTTCTACACAGATAACACTACACTCCCCACTTCTCTCCACCTTACTTTATTTACAGAGGCCAGGTGAGAATGTGAGCCAAGGAGATGCTGGGGTGATTGTTTCTTTTCCTAATAAGTGTGATTGCAGGAAGTGACAGCACTTGTCATTTTTCCTCTTTCCCCAAATGCTCCAGCTCTAGTAAGAAAGTGAGCTTCTCAGCTAGAGAATACACACAACCAAACATGAGCTTGCTAATACTGTAATTGTACATATTCTACTGATAACTGCTTTCTCTACCCAGCACCATGCTGAAGCTGCAGCCTCCTCACCCTGATTTCTCTCTGCCAATCTGACAAGACAAAAAACAGAAATAAACAAGTAAAGAATCTGATAATAACCTCTGAAAAGATGACACGATTGCTTAAAACCATAAAGAATTTGTGATATAACATTAAATAATTTCCCATATAATTACATTTATAAATATTTTGTAAACATGAAAATTACCAACCTAGACTGTAAAAGGTAAGCACATGGTACAATTTACCCTCAGCTCACAATCCCAATGAACCAGGGATATGAAAATGAATTAAGATTATAAGGACTTTTACTTTTAATGAAACTATGCACTTCTTTGGAGGAGGCTGTCCAACACTCTATTCTAGTGTCCCTGCCTTGTTCCATTCTCGTCTCCATACTCCACACCTGTCCTATATGCAGGACAGGATCAGCTCTCAACATACTGAGGAATGAATAAATGATGGTGAGAATCAGAACCTTGGTGTCCCACGGCTCTACAGCTGTACCCCATAGTCACTCTTTAATGACAAGGACACATTGAGCATATGAAGTATTTCATGGTGTAGGAATGGAACAGGGGGATGAGAGGGAGGTAAAATTGGAAGAATTTGGCAATTGTTCACTTGATAACAAAGAGGCACAGTCTGGCTACTTAATGCCATGTCTAGATTAGAAACAGCAGATTCACCCTGTTCATGTACATCAGCCTGGGTAGCCATTATATTTGCTAATACAGCCTTTTATCTTCTCAATGAGTATTGGCTAAAATATTTAGACACTCTGATCTTTTCTTTGAGAATCAACTGTATCAGTACTCTGTATCCTTCAGCTACTTATAAGCAGACAAAAATTTGGCTGGCTGTTTTTTAAGACTTCGCAGTACAATAAAAGTTACAACAAGATCTAGGATGCTTTCTATATTTACAAAGCACTTTAAGAGGCAATATTTCATTGAACCTCCCAGAGGAAACTTAAGTTCAGAGAGGTTAAGTGATTGTCAAAGCACAAAGCCAAGGCAGCCCTGAGGGGGAAATAAAGGAGGCAAGGAGGAAGTGTATTAAACCCAGTGCTTCTCATTTAATTGCTGTTAGTGACCTGTAACTAACAGCATGTAATGGGAAAGCTGACCTCACCCTCCAGGGGTGTAGGTGGAATCCACACAAATGTGCTAAGAGGGCTGGAGGAATGGGAGAGGGTACAGCCCTACACTAGGCACGCTCAGCTGATGAAGGAAGAAGGCTGGCCAGATAGCCTGAGGGTTTCACAGTAGATATCTGATTTCAAACCCTGAGTTCTTTTCCCTTTCCACAGTTCTACTGTAGTAAGAACACACACATGATATTACATGATAAATCAAAGGATTATGTTCATCTTATTCAAATTTCATACCAAGTTTAAACAGTTTTTTATCATTCACTAGATGGTCAATATTTAAACATCTATATTTATTTTATTTTATTTTATTTTTGTGTGTGTAAGTTCAAATCCTGTTAATATAACTTTTTTTAACATCTTTATTGGAGTATAATTGCTTTACAATGTTGTGTTAGTTTCTGCTGTATAACAAAGTGAATCAGCTATACATATACATACATCCCTATATCCCCTCCCTCTTATATTTATTTTAGAACAGCTCATACAATCAGCCAGCACAGGAGTTGACGGCACTATGTTATCTAAGATCTTTTGTTGTCATTCCAACTTATTTTGCCACTATTACTATAGTCTCACAAGTTACTTTAACGAATGGTGTCTTAACATGGCAATATTTTCCTCAAAGATTATTGGAAACGTGTGGGTTTGTGTGCCCATATACTGAATCTGTCCATATAATTTCTTAAAACTCTACACCTCTTGTGATTGTTTGTGCTGTCATGTCTATCACTGCGCCCTCTGCTTTGAATTAATGCATCTTTTATTCTCTACCCTCCTTTTTCTGTTTTCTTTTTTTCCCTTTGGCTTTACTCTCTCTTCTTAGCTTTACAACCTTCATAAATTTGGATAAAGGACGTTGACTTTAAAAAGCTCTTGATGCTTCTTAGGTTATCTGTAATTTATTCACTCTTAGATTCAGTGCATATTCACTGAGCACATATTATATGCTGGGTGGGCTCTGGGGATAAAATGGTGGACAGAACCCGGCACTATCTCCTCTCAGATATTATAGTCCAGTGGAAAAGACAGATATTATTAAAGAATCACAAATGATAAATGCAAAATCACAGCCATCACCAAGGCTAAGAGGAAGATATATGTCTTGAAATAAGAGGATTTGACCTAATTACAGGTTCATGGAAAGCTTCCCTAAGGAGGTGACTACTGAGCTGAGATCTGAAGGATGACTAGGAACATACCAAGCAAAGCAGAGAGGGAGGATGTGCAAAAGTCCTGTGGTCGTGGCAGTGGGAGGGGAGAGGGAACAGTTCGAGGGTACCACGCAAGTATGGAAAATTGAAAGGAGGCCAGTGGGACTAGAGGGGAGACAGGGAGGAAGAGTATGGCCGAAAACCAGGTTAAAGACACAGCCATACCAAGTAGGACCTTGTAAGCCAATTAAACTTACAGCTGAAGGATGGATTCCAATTCCATAAGGCCATGATTCTACCCAATGACTGCCCTTTTTGTTTTTGTTTTTTTGGTAGCAATGGTCAAATTCCAAGTTGTCTTCACCCTAGGTTAATGTGACTTTCAGCAGGTAGGAAAAATTTCTTTTTAAAAAATTATGCTTTGAATTAAGTTACTTATGGGTATAATGGATTATAAATAACATGGTGTGAGCTATTGAAATCCACTTCACCCTTCATGTGTGCAGTAATAAGGTGCACTATAATTTATGGTTTACAAATTTACAGACCCAGAGTCATAGCTCCAGACTATAGAATGTAGAATAGTTTCCTTTTAAATTTCAATTTTTCTTCTAAAACTGGCTGGTGAAAAATTTACTTTTGCATTTCTGTGGCAACATCAATCCCTGTTTCTTCTTAGTATTTCAGAATTCAGAAATCACCTAATTTTAAAATTGGAAGAGATCTTCATAGGTCGTCTAACTTACCTCCTCCTACTTCCTCTGGAAACAGTCATGTCTGTATATCTGGGCAAGGTGAAAGTCCCTCCTTTAATAAAAAGATATCTGGAAAAATATTTGCTCTCAGAATGAAGGTCTGGCATCTAGTAATTCTTATATAGAGTTCCACCCCAAAATATTGCTTATATTTGTCAAATATCCTCTTGCGCTTGTGAAAATCGCGAAAAGGTTTCATATTATTGAGGATACCCTGCGGATTTTTAGGGCAGTTCCATATAGGGGACTAATAGTATATGTAAGAATGACTGCGGTCAAAGACAGACCCCCGCAGCATGAGAAAAAATATCTGCTAAGCCCTGGGATAAGGGATAGGTTTTTGAATTAATTTATGTAAACCAGAGCCATAATTATGAAGTGTAAAGAACACATGTGAAAAAAAGGAGATGATAATTAGATCCTAAAAAGCATTTGAGGTACTGGAATGTGAGCTTGGAGATCTACTGAAAAGGGTCTATCTATCACCACTAAGAGAAAAATACTGTAGCTATAAACATGAAGTTTTGTTCAAAATAAAGACAAATTCTTACGTTTGGGAGAACGAAGTAGGGATAAGTCAACGTAACAAAGCAAATAAACTATTTAACATGATCATTCTACCCTCTGTGTCTCTGTGTCATGATTTTATGTTTTGATATGCTACTAGTCAGTTCTTAGAAATTGATTGAGAATGGAATACCTGCATAAGGAAATTTTAAAGATATGCACCTGCAAGAATGTAATGTATTTGCATTTTTCACAAACTAGCCTCCTTAGTTGTTTTTTTTTTAACATCTTTATTGGAGTATAACTGTTTTACAATGGTGTGTTAGTTTCTGCTTTACAACAAAGTGAATCAGTTATACATATACATATGTTCCCATATCCCTTCTCTCTTGCATCTCCTTAGTTTTTGAACACGAAAAACTGTCTCTCCCTTTCCTGCAATCTGTGGCTTTTCTTGTAGGACTTCCTCACCCAAAGGATGACATCCTTTCTCCTCATGGGAGTGGTTTGTAAATGACAATCATCTGAGCCCTGTATAGAATTCACCTGAAAATTAATTCCTCCATGTATAAGCAACAAATAAACAAACAGGTCTAGGACATACCCAGATCACTTTTAATGTTCTTCAATTCTTCTGGAAAAACTAAACCCTATGGAAACCAATCATTCACTTCAAGCTCAAATCTGCCATGGAAACGATAGCAAACAGTGAATGGCAGCATGAAATTAAGTGACAAATTGTGTGATATGGACAACTATTTGTATAGAAATTCAGAGCAAAGGGATGATTGTTCTGAATGGGATGAAGTGGCAATAATTTACTGAGTACTAACATATACTAAAGCCCTTCTCAGTGTTCTCCACAAATCATCTCATTTAATCTCACAATGGCTTTATGAGGTGGTGCTGTTATTAATCTCATTTCACAAAGGAGAAAAATGAAGCTCAAATGGTTTTAGTGCCCACAATTACAAGTAAGTCATCCAAGTTCAAACTCAGGCAGTGTGACCTGTCAAAGAAGGGCTTCGAGCCTCCATCTTGGACTACACCCCAGCCTGGACAATCACACAAGGAATAGCTTTCTCATCCCGGCCAAGTCTGGACCAGGGGAGAAAATGTGTTAAACAGTTAGCAGCCTAATTGTAATGTTTGAAGCTCTCCTAAATATTTAGTTTTACTAAACTTCAGACTTTAGTTAGCTGTTCTTTACCTTTTCAAACTAATACTATTTTAAAATTACCATAGTTCCTTTACAAAAGGGACACTTGGTCTTTCACTGAAAATAATGAGGTAAAAATGTAATAATGCTAACAAAGGTCAAAACCACAGAACACAGAATAAGCAAATGGAAGTCTCAGCTCCTTGGATTTCAGAACTGTAAGAGACCTCAGGAAGCATTTAGTCGACAGAGGAATTAAGGAAGTCCAAGAGAAGAGAATGACTTCCTGCAAAGGCACCCAGCATGGTGACCTCACAGGCAGCATCAGAAGCCCATGCAGTCACTGACTACGTAAAAATGCCAAATTGTTCATTCTGTATCAAATTGAATAGCATATATTATATAATTTTCACAGTATTATGTGCTGGGCCAGACCCTCCCAATTTTTAACTAATTCATAGGAGAAACTAAGAGATATATCAAGTCTTTTAGCTTATTTGGAAGCATGTGCCTTCTACAACACACAAGATATATTTTTCACAACAAAATTGTGTCCAATCAATCCTTTCTTGAATTCTGCACTATGGTCTTCTAACCTCTATTTATGCACACACATGATTTTCAACATTTTGGCCTTATTTGGGGAAGACGACGAGCGATCAGGCTTTCATTGTTAAAATGAATGATTCTATATTCATACACACAAAAGTTAAATAAAAGAAGAGTAGAATAAGAAGCAGGGAAGAGATAATTTCCCTCTTTTACATTTATAACTTCCCACAAGAGCCAAATCTAACCACACTGAGGACATTTCTAATACTTGGAGTTGTTAACTCTTGTTAAAAAAAACAAAACACTCAACTATTCAACTACTGGCTTATATTTTAAACTGTTTTTAATTTAATATGTTTAAATGTCTTTTTTCTTTGCTGTGTATTCAATGAAAGAAGCAATTATAAAAAAATTATTTGCTTTTACATTAAATATAAAAGTGGCCGCTGAGATAGGAAACACTTGTAACCACCACCAATTTCTTGTTCTTTCCTTTAGTTAGAATTTCCATTCTCAGAAACAAGATTGTGATAGTTAAAGGTGGTATTTATAACATATTATATAAATTCTACTGGTGGAGTGAAGGTACTTTGTTTCATCTAAGTTACTTAGTTCAAGTATTATGTATCATACAATGAATGTCATATGATGAAAGTTAATATTTTGATGTGATTGGAAGGGTACAATTTTAGTCATAACTCCTTAATTCTAATTAGTTTCAATATCAATCACTTTGGTTCTTTATTCATTAAAATACTTTTTACATATCTATATATAAATACTGTAGAGATGATGAATCTACTAAGTGTCTGTTTTAACTCTTTTATGTCGCCCTATTAATGTTAATTTTTCTAGTTCTTTTTGTCTCTTGGTTTTTTAAAATATCCTCCTAAACAAATTAATAAGTGCAATAAAATAAATTACAAATTTTTTTTTCTTAGTTGAGGTCTTACAATATATGCTGAACTCAATGTCTTATTGTACATTACTACAAATAATGATATGAAAAGTCTCAGAGAACGGTATTACATTTTTACTGTCTCCAGAAATCTAATAATATTTTGCTTCTTATTATTTTCTAAAAGTGAAGTGAAGAGAAAGCACTCTGTATACTTAGAGGATTTAGATATTAGATTTTCATACGGAGAGAAGATTGAAGAAGACTGAATCTCTTCCCTCCTTCCTTCTTACACACACACACACACACACACACACACACACACACATTCATGCTACATAACAGATGACCTTCTTCTTTCAACTATATGTTTTATGGCAAATCTGTCTTCAAAAGTGCTATGCATTATTGGAAAATTAACATTACAATTATAAAGTTAATATTCATTTTTTAATAACTTTGAATTATAAAAATATAATTTTTATTTAACTTTTCAGGGAAAAGCTATTATGTAAAACAAGGCACATCTGTGTTCTAAAAGACATTTTTGCATGCTACTTTTTATTTTTTAATATTTAAAAAAATTTGCCTTCTTGCATTTTTATTTTACATATACAACTTCAATGGACTTTCTTCCACTTTCCAGCTCATTTTTCTGATCTAAAAAATGTGGCCAAATAGTTCTAAAAGAGCGCTGAGACAACTATCATCCAGAAACTAAATGTTCAAATTACACTCTGTCTGCCTCTCTGATGAACTGATAAATGAGTATCCAGTCAGAGATCTCACACTAACACAATTTTCCAAACAATCTATCCAGACAGATGTGGCTTAGACACATAAAGGCACATCCAAAGGCGGCATTCCAATCTCAACTACATGTTTATGGAGCTTCGGAAACGTTGGTCCTTCTTTTTGAGTCGTTAGGCTTGAGAGAATATATTTTGACAACAAGAATACTATTCTAGAAAAGCAACAGTGAAATCTGGGTTCTTCAGAATCAAGTGATTTACTATGTGGATTATTCAGGTTTCTGAGCTTTAAAGCATAGCTGAAGACCTAGGATTCTCATGCAATTACAAGTTTAAAGTGAGATAAATTGGCACTCACAGTTGTGGCAGGTGGCCCCACTGTATCCCGTCTCATCACAAGTGCATATGAAGCTGTCCCACGTTTGTGAGCACTTCCCACCATGCTCACAATGATTGGGCACACATCTGTCAGAGAAAGAGACAAACAGAAATAAACCAACAAACAAATGAGATTTATGAGTGGCTAAATTCCAAGCTGTCTGGGCAATATATCATTTCAATGCCAGGTTGCCTTACCAAGGCAATTAATCCTTGTTAGTTTAAGCAGATTAATATGATTCATGATGGAAGGTGCCAAGCGCACAAAAGATGATGTATCACAGGCTTGGTGTTTCCCATTTTTGAGTAAACAGTAGAAATTAACAAACAGTTGAGAGATTCATTTGCACATCACAGATTCATTTTATTTTCCTTTTGCAAAAAAAGCAAAGACACTAGCTAAATTTCCTCCTGGTGAGAGACAAAACATTAGCCATCTTGTTTCCTGTACTATCCTTTATCAAGGCCAATAGTACCAAGTCAGAAAGGGGTAATGCTGAGCAATTTTTTTATAGCAATATGACTTTCTGAAACAATGCCACAGCAATGAGAATATACTAGCCTCATAAGAAAAGGTTTCTAAGTCTTCCTTACCCCTCCTCCCATGCCCTGCCGGCTAATGAAAGCCACCCTTATAAGGAGGCAGCAAGTATAATATGGGGGAAAAATGCAGGTTTTGTGTTCAAATCTCTGTCTTTTTATTTACTTAATAGCCAGTTATGATGATGTAATATAACCTTTCTGATCCTCCATTTTCTCATTTGAAAAATGGAGTAATTATACCTATCTGATAAGTATTGGGTGGGCCAAAAAGTTCATTTGGTTTTTCCTCAACATCTTATGGAAATGAACTTTCTGGACAACCCAACAGCTTTGAGATTAGGAGGTAATGTTCATAAAGCAGGTAATTAACAGGCAAGAAATAGAGGGCCAATAAATAGGAGCTATGGATATCTGAACCACTGCTTGCAGGGCACTGTTTTATAGTCTGCCTGTATCCTAGCAATAGTGATGCTGGAATTTGTTCTGGAAAACTCCTGTTTCAACAGCACGAATTATTTTCTTCTTATGTATTAGCATTCACAAAAGATTTCTAGCTTTGAATAGAAACTCTCTAAAGTAGAAGAGTCCACCCAGATTAAGAAGGCAGAACCCATAATAGTGGGTCACAGGTTGCCTGATGGAGAGCCACACTTTGAACACCAATAATCATAAAGCCCTGGTAGGGTCTTGCTGCAGAATAGAATAGGACTGGCCTCAGAGATAATATTCTCCATCCCCTGTTCTTGACTTACCATCAGCCATGCCTAAAACTACCATAGCAGGGCATAGCCCGGTTTGGCATGGAACTCTGTTTCTTATATAGGAATGCTGTTCCTCTACAACTCTTTGCAAACCTTTAGTCATGCAACAAACAATTACTGAGCACTGTGGGAAATAGAAGATGAATAAGAGTCTATTCACTGCCTTTCAAGAGCTTAAGCCTAGGAGGACAGGATTGTAAGAGAAGAAAACGAGAGGAAGAACATTATAAGGGGGGAAAATACAACATAAGAGAGCATAATGTTGGATTTTCAGGAGGTGGGATGGAAAATTCACTCTACATTTAATAGGCAGTTCTATTCCATATGAATTTGGACTTGGTGTTATCCAGGCTACAAAGATGTTTCTTCTCCAAAGACTCTATAACCTACGTGGAGATGGGGGTGGGGGATAAGATTCATGCGGGATACAATACTAGGCAGAATCTGATCCATCATCAGAGTGATATGAAACGTATAGAAATGCGGAGACCAGAGTAGTTATGGGTAGACTATAAACAAAGGGCTTAATCAAGCTTAGAGCATTTCGCTTGGGCCTTAAAAAGAGAAGTTCAATTTTTATAATTAAAATATTGAAAACTGTTCCCAGCAGAGCAAGCAAGAAAGCAAGAAGGAAGAGTTAGAACCATGCTCAGTGGGTGGGTGGCCCAGGGTTGTTCGGGTCTATTGCCAGAGCCATTTCCCTCTACAGGTGCCCAGGAAAAGGCCTTAGCAGAAGGCATTTATATCCAAGAGTCCTGATTCTCCAGACCCTGTGGGGAAGCAATGATACAGACACTCCAAAATTACATAAAGCTAAAAAACATCTTTGATACTTAATTTGGGATTTCAGTACTTATATGTCTTTGTGTGCTGTATTTACCTTCTAAATTGTTGTGGGTTAACAGTAACTCAGCCTAATAGTGAAAGTAATTTACATCAGCTCATTATATCAATTAATTCAGGGGAAGTAGCACAGAGTGCACTGAGTCTCTAGGGGAAACCAGATTGGAATCTAAATGTGCTCTAAATAATGCACAAATGAGAAAATCCACGTCAAAATGATAAAAAATATTGGTGTGCACTTAAGCATATAACAGTCAAGTGAGGTTAACTGAGTATTTATAAAATTCAGTATTATTTCTTTAAAAATGATCTTTTATTTAAATAAAATGTTAATATTTTATTTTAAATGTTTGTTTCTTAATATTTATCTTTTTAAATTGACATTATCCCTATGTTGATTACTGGCATTTTAATTCCTAATGGTGAGAAATGTTTTATTTCTAAATCAAATATAATTTCAAACCATAATATTTTATCATTATATTAAAAAAAATGTTAGAACCAGTTACCAAGCAAAATAAAATCTGAATTAACCTAGCTTCCCCCTTCCTAATTATTTATTTCTTCTCTTGTACTCCTATGGAACCATTTGTATATGTCCAATGTACCATCGTCACATTGTTCAGTAACTATTTGTTTGAGCATCTGTCTCTTCTAAACTGAGACTCCGCAGTGGGAGATTTTGATCTTTTGATTCTTAGCATGACAAGTCATATAGCCCACTCAGTAAATGCCTATTGACAGACTGAAGGAATGGATGAACACAACGTTAGAAAGTTACACCGAGGAACTGAAGTAATTTCAGAGAAAATATCTTTTACTGTGAGAAATATAGAATATTCCTATGTACGATTTTAGTCTTAAATCCAGACTCTTGCTCTAGTGAACTAATTATTTTAGTACGTCACAGGAAATGTATAATTTGTTTCATAGCATGTGCTAGCTTGAAAGTTTGATTCACATCAAAAAATTAATCAAAATGACTTTGCTGCCACGACTGGAAAACTACTTGACCAGGATTAGGAACATACAGGGGAGAAGTTGGCAGGTGTCAATTTGTTGTGATCAAAGGGCTCCGGAAGAAGTGATGCATTCAATTAACTCTGTTCTGAGGTAGCCCTGTTATTAGAGACTCTTTCAGCTGGAATCATCCTTTCCGTTGTGGCAATGCTTTCCAAAATGCTTTAGAACCGAAAAGCTATATTTTGGAAATTCAAATATATAACAATTACTTAATATAAAATCAGTATGAACAGAGTGGTTGTTTGGATGGATGCAACAACTCTATCCAGGGTTATGGATGACAGGTGCAGTTTTATTTTACCCAGAGTATCTCTTTTATTTCTATACTTGATTTTAATTGCAAAGCATTGAGAAAATTGGTATTCACAACTATAAGAAACTGAAAATTGTACCACATTTGTTTGTAGCAGCTCACTTTTTAGTCTATGGATACTAATTACTTAAACGGGGATGGTGGAAGAAATTTTATTTCAAATCTAAAAAATGTTAATCTGACAGCATAACTGAATGCACTGGTAGTCTTCAAAGCACTTTGAAGGTGCTGTATTTCTTTTTCTCTACAGTATTTAAAAATTAAAATAGTTTTATTTATTTTTTAAAATTTATTTTATCGAAGTATAGTTGATTTACAAGGTTGTGTTAATTTCTGCTGTACAGCAATGTGATTCCGTTATACATATACTGTATATACATTCATTTTTACATTCTTTTTCTTTATGGTTTATCACAGGATATTGAATATAGTTCCTTGTGGTACACAGTAGGACCTTGTTGTTTATCCATTCTACATATAATAGTTTGCATCTGCTAACCCCAAACTCCCAATCCATCCCTCCCCCACCTTGCCTCCCCGTTGGCAACCACAAGTCTGTTCTCTATGTCTGTGAGTCTTAGACATGTTGATTTGTGTCGTATTTTAGATTCCACATGTAACTGATATGGTATTTGTCTTTCTCTTAGTATGATTATCTCTAGGTCCATCCATGTTGCTGCAAATGTCATTATTTCATTCTTTTTTATGACTGAGTAGTATTCCATTGTGTATGTACATATGTGTATATATGCATGTGTGTGTGTGTGGATACACACACACACACACACACACACACACACACATGCATATATATATACCACATTTTCTTATCCAGTCATCTGTCAGTGGACACTTAGGTTGCTTCCATGTCTTGGCTATTGTAAATAGTGCTGCTACGAGCATAAGGGTGCATGAATCTTTTTGAATTATAGTTTTGTCCAGATCCATACCCAGAAGTGAGATTGCAGGATCATATGGTAACTCTATTTTTAGTTCTCTGAGAAACCTCCATACTGTTCTCCATAGTAGCTGCACCAATTTACATTCCAGCCAGCAGTGTAGGAGGGTTCCCTTTCCTCCACACCCTCTCCAGCATTTGTTACTTGTAGACTTTTTCATGACGGCCATTCTGACCGATGTGAGTGGTACCTCATTGTAGTTTTGATTTGCATTTCTCTAATAATTAGTGATATTGAGCATCTTTTCATGTGCCTGTTGGCCATCTGTATGTACTCTTTGGAGAAATGTCTAGTTAGGTCTTCTATTTAGGCCCATAAAATAGATAGTTTTAAATAAAATTCAAATCAAATCTTTGTGTTACCCCCCCTACAACTACATTTGGTTCTGGAGAACCCAATGTAAAGTGCACAGTGCCAGCACCATGGCTTCAGAATTAGGCTCCCACAAAACCAAATCACAATTAACCAGGGAGTGTTTATCAGAAAAGCTAGCTGTTACTAAGATCCCAAGATACTGGTATGCAAAAGCAGTGTTTTTCAAAATTTTCTGTGCAGAGGAATCACTTGAAAATCTTGTTAAAACTAAGATTCTGATTCCTTAGGTCTGGGGTGGAGTCGGAGATGCTCCTTGGTGATACTTAAGCAGCTGGTCAGAGAACCGTGGTTTTAATTGCAAGTCTCTAGGGATTTCCAGTTCACTGCGGTAGGATCTCAAAAAAATGAGCACACCAAGAGAAGAAACAGCCCAAGAATGGAGGGCACAGAGGGGAGACGGAACGTGGAAAGGGAAAATTTGATCTATGCTGCCATTTCTCCTGAGACTGTACTTTTTTCATAGGCTCTCCTACCAATTTTTAATATGATGCATTCAGAGTGACAACATAATAATCTTTTAGTAATCTTTTTTAAACCTCATTTAGTAGGTTTAATCATTTCAGAATCTGACTGTAGACCTCATGGAATTCATAGAAAGTGATCACTGACTATAAAGGCAGTTTCATTTCACCTTAAAATAAAGTTCCCTGTTCTCAACCTGAGTCAGCTGAGGTTTCCCACCTTCTTAGTTCTTATAGAGAGGCCAATACTAGGATACTTAATTTGCTTTTAAATTAGTACAAATTTTATACCTAGACATTACATTCGCCTTGTTCTAAACTTTAGAAAGGAAAACTGCAGGTTACTTGTAGGATATTTTGTGAACGATTGGAATTTATAAATTACCATCTCTGCATAAATGAGCTCCTGAATTTATGATTTTTCCCCTTCATCTTGGCTCCCAATTTTATTTTTGCTTATCAAGACAAGAAATTCAATTAGAAAGTTTGGTTTCTTTTTTTTTTTTTTTTTTTTTCGTGTGTGTGTGTGTGTGTGTGTGTGGTATGCGGGCCTCCCTCTGCCGCGGCCTCTCCCATTGCGGAGCACAGGCTCCGGACGCGCAGGCTCAGCAGCCATGGCTCACGGGCCCAGCTGCTCCGCGGCACGTGGGATCCTCCCAGACCGGGGCGCGGACCCAGTTCCCCTGCATCGGCAGGCAGACGCGCAACCGCTGCGCCACCAGGGAAGCCCTAGAAAGTTTGGTTTCTTAAATGCTATTTTTCATACTCCTGGCTCTCAGAGCTATTTCCACTATCAAGGCAGAGTTTTCTTCTGCATTACCTTCAATATCAATCTCAACAATATTTTAGCACTTTTATTCTCACTCTAATTAGATTTTAATTTTATTTGAAGGCATACTCTCCATGGAGTATTTATTACTGCCTTATATTTCTTCTGTTCAAACTGAAATTATAAAGAGAAGTAATCATAATTTAGCAACTAATTTAGTATTTCATTACTACATAAGTTAGTTTCATAGCTGTATAACCAGAAAAACTAATGTTTAGGTATCACCTCATCCCGGTTAGAATGGGCATCATCAGAAAATCTACAAACAACAAATGCTGGAGAAGGTGTGGAGAAAAGGGAACCCTCTTGCACTGTTGGTGGGAATGTAAATTGATACAGCCGCTACGGAGAAACAGTATGGACGTTCCTTAAAAAACTAAAAGTAGAATTGCCATATGACCCAGCAATCCCACTATTGGGCAAATGCCCTGAGAAAACCATAATTCAAAAAGAGTCATGCACCCCAATGTTCATTTCAGCACTATTTACCATAGCCAGGTCATAGAAGCCACCTAAATGACCATCGACAGACGAATGGATAAAGAAGATGTGGTACATATATACAGTGGAATATTACTCAGCCACAAAAAGGAACGAAATTGGGTCATTTATAGAGACATGGATGGACCAAGAGACTGTCATACAGAGTGAAGTAAGTCAGAAAGAGAAAAACAAATATCGTATATTAACGCATATATGTGGAATCTAGAAAAACGGTACAGATGAACCAGTTTGCAGGGCAGAAATCGAGACACAGATGTAGAGAACCAATGTATGGACACCAAGGGGGGAAAGCGGCGGTGGGGAGGGGGTGGTGGTGGGATGAATTGGGAGACTGGGATGGACATGTATACACTGATGTGTATAAAATAGATAACTAATAAGAACCTGCTGTATAAAAAAAATTAAATAAAAAAAAGAAAAACTAATGTTATACTGAAGGTGCTCCTTCAACAAGCATTTATTTATGGAAATGCTTAAATGCAGGTATATTTACGATACCTCCTATATTATGCCCAAAATTTCCATTAAAAATCATCAAGTATCTTTGGTCCATATCTATCTAACAATTGTACATTTTTACACTAACCATATAAATCATTAATTTTAGCCTTACAATATAAACATCTTAAAAATAATTTCTATTATAATAAATGTGAACTTATTTTGTTATAATTTTACAACATATTCCCCCAAATTTTATGAATATAACACTTTTAAGAGATCATAGGCTCATAGGAGGATAGAGAGGTGCAAGATCATGAGTCCTTTTACCTGTTTCCAGGTACAACTGTATTTAATCTAAATAAATAACAGTAAGCTCTTTATAATCAGAACCTGCTCCAGTTACTGTAAAACAAACTATGGAAAAACAAAGAATAAAGCATGTTTTGTCCTTAAGAAATTGTATTCATTTTTTAAAATGTAATTAGCAAGTTAGGTCTCTCTATGCTTAATATTAAAAACATTGGTACAGGATTAAGGTAATATACCACTATTGTATGAGTATACTGAAGTTTTATGGAAAAGTTCATCTTTGAAAAGAAATACAGACTTAGCTTAGCCTGGAAGGTGGAGGAGCACCTTTCCACCTGGGGAGAAAGCAGGGGCCTGTACCAGTATGAGTTAGTGTAAAATGTGATTATGAAATAATGGATTGTCAAATTTGGCTAGAGAAGAAAGTGTGCATTCAGGAGTGAGGATTATAGCAGAAAGTTTTGGATGTCTGACCAACAGCCTTTCCCCCTTTCTTCCTTCCTATCATAACCCTGATATTTTCAGGTATCTTCTCTCTTTCATGTGGCTGTGTGCTTTTGGAAGAGAGACTATCCTGGTCTCCAGGGGACAAAAAGTAAAGAACCAGTTTTCTCAATGAAGTCATTTAACCTGTTGTATGTTGTTCCCCCAAATCTATGATCTGCTTCTTCCATAGCAATAGAATTTATGTCTTGACAAAGAGCTAAAGATACCATTTTCCACACTCTTTTTAATTTAGGGGGCAGGTACTTTTTTCGTCCTCTTCATCTCCTTCCTGTGAAGAACTATAATGGTGAGACCTGGAACAGACATCTCAGAACACAAGAGGATGGCACAGGAAAATTATTAGGAGACTGGGTTCCAGATAACATACCAGCCCTGGGCCACCTACCCAAATGTTTTTATGAAAAAGAAATAGATTTATGTTATTTTGGTCTTTGTTGCAATAGCAAATACATCCTAACTAATACAGACCTTCAGTTAATCTACCCTGAGGTTGCCCTACATCTCTTCTTCTTTTGATGGCTACTATTGTTTAAGTCATTATGTGTTGTCTTATATTACTTGCAACTGAAAACAGCCAAACCAACAGATATTAAATTTATGAACCTAGGTTGAGTTCAGGTCATAGAGTGTGCTGTTTATTAAGTTAGGGATTTTTCTGGAGACTATAACCTTGTTTATTCATTCAATGTGTATTTACTGAGTGCTTATTATGTATAATAATCTGTACTGTTTAATTAAGCTTTCTAAGCAAGAAGTTTAATTACAAGAACCAATATTTATAGGATATTGTGTGAGGAGGTGCAGTCCATCTGCTCCCCAAGAGACTCTGAACTTTATCCACAGGAAAATAAAGCCAGACCATCAGAGAAATGCATGGTGGAACGGTATTATTTTGACCCCTAATAGGATGACTTTCACTAACTCTAGGATTTAGAACATTTTTTTCCTAGCAATGAGAGACACTGGAGACTCTTAAAAAATAAACTTACTTGATAAGTAGACATTAAACTAGTAAGAATATGCAGGATAGATGGGAGAGGAAAAACTAAAGGCAAAAAGATCAACTAAACAGCTGTTTTAATGCCCCAAGTAAAATATCGTAAAATTCTGAAGTAGAATGAGACTGTGAAGAAACAAAAAGATTAAAGAGACTATAACATTAGCTGATTACTTGGAAGTAAATCAGTTAAAAAAGCCTGATATTCTGCGTTTAGGAAACAGTGACACTGACATTTTCAGTTTGAGGCAATAACTTTTCTTATATAACTAAAGGTAGGTAAATTTCAAACTCTATCAAAACTTTTAAGACAGTAATTTTTTTTTTTTTTTTGCGGTATGCGGGCCTCTCACTCTCGTGGCCTCTCCCGTTGCGGAGCACAGGCTCCGGACGCACAGGCTCAGCGGCCATGGCTCACGGGCCCAGCCGCTCCGCTGCATGTGGGATCTTCCCGGACCGGGGCACGAACCCGTGTTCCCTGCATCGGCAGGCGGACTCTCAACCACTGCGCCACCAGGAAGCCCTAAGACAGTAATTTTTAAATTTAAACCCATAATTAAAAAAAAAAAAAGTTTCCCAAATGAGCTAAATTTAGAATGGCTGTAAGCTGTACTCCTCCAAAAAATGTCATTAAGTTTTATCTCACTTTCATCTCCTTTAGTGGGGGAAAAGATAATGAATAACAAGGACAACAAAAAGGAGATATAAGAAACACTGTGTCAGAAAAGTAAATTCTCTGCAGAGTAGGAACTCATACACTGAGCTACATGTTTTAAGTATCTCAAGTTTGAATTACATGTTTCTTATGCATAAATTCTTACCCATGGATTGTTTCTTTCACTGTTAGGTCTTCCTTCACTAATTGTAGAGGCAGACTGAGAAAAGTTTAGGGCTAGGCATAACCTAGGAGAAAAAGCGGCTATGCAGGGAAATGTAGGTAAGAGGGAGGAAGATGCAAGAGAGAAAGTGGAAGAGAGGAAGATAGTCAATGTGCCTAAATCTTGTTGGGAGAATGTTAGCATAAACATTCCTAATGAGAAATTATAAAAGTCACTAAAATTCTAATACTTATGTGGAAAATATACACAAGAGCCAGGAACACTCTGAAACTGGTGCATAACAGGGTAAGATGATTCCTAGTGAATAATAAAACACTTAATAGGTCTATAATAAGTAGAAATTAATAGTGGTGCATTAAGAGAAAGGCAGACCAATAGACTAAAAATGAGAATCCAGAAATAAATACAATGGCATATATAAATTAAATATATTAACAGTGGCATGTTAAATCAGTGGGCAAAATGGATTACTTAATAAATGGTTAAGACAACCAGCTACTCATTTGAGAAAGAATAAAGTCCCCTACTTCTTGAATAAATTCCACATAGATGAAGCTTTTAAACATGAAAAGGCAATTAAAAAATAATAAAGTATGAAGGAGTTCATTTTGTAATCGGTAACTATAAGAGGTATTTCTAATGAAGACACAAAACCCAGAAACTATAAAGTGAAAATTAATAGATTTAACTACATAAAATTTTAAAAAGATATCTTGCATGGTCAATCATAACCAAGTTCAAAGACTAGTAACACACTGGGAAAACATTTTAATATGTCAGACAAAGAGCCAATTTCTTTATGATATAAAGAATCCTTATGAATCAATAGGAAATAATTCAGGTAAAACATGAGCAAAAGGCATGCATGGGGGCTGTTCACACACACACACAAAATACACATGACTTTTATACATACAGAAAAGCGTTCAATGTCATTCAAAATCAAAGAAGTATAAATTTAATTTCAGTGAGATTCATTGGTATCTCTCTGATACTTAAGAAAAGGCCTTTGTAAGTTCTCCTGATCAGAATGTAAACTGCTTGCAGGGTTACTTGGCAAAGTCTATTAATTTCAAATTTTGATCCAGCTAATTTATTTCTAAGAATTTATCCCACAGGTATACAAGTACACTTTCACATAGTCGTATTTAAAATGTCTACTGCAGCATTATTTATATCAGCTAAAAACTGGAAAAAAAGATATTCGTGGGTTAGGAACTCACTAATAAATTAAGGCAATAATATAATGAAACCCCTGGAAGCTGTTAAAAGGATAAGGCAGATCTATGTGTTCTGACAAGATACAATCTCTAAGATGTAGTGTGGGCATGAGAAAGCAAGATGTATAGACCAGTGTTTATAATATGCCTCCTTTGTTTTAAATGCTGATTGCTGTAGTTGTCATATGAAGAGTGAAGTGATTATGATGATATATGAAGGTCAGAAATCTTCCATTTGCAGTAAGTCAGAGAAAGACAAATACTGCATGGTTTCATGTATATGTGGAATCTAAAAACACTGAACTCACAGACATAGAGAGTAGATTGGTGGTTGGGCAAGGGTTGGGGGTTGCAGTTAATAGGTGAATGTGGTCAAAGGGTACAAATTTCCAGTTATGAGATGACTAAGTTCTGGGGATCTAATGTACAATATGGTGACTCTAGTTAACAATACTCTACTGTATACTTGAAAGATGCTAAGAGTGTAGATATTACAAGTTCTCTCCACACTAAAAAAAAAAAAAAAAAAAAAAAGAGCATGTGAGGTGAGGGATGTGTTAATTTACTTCATTGTAGTAATTATTTCACAGTATATCCGTATATCAAGTCAACATGATGTACACCTAAACTCACACAGTGTTAAATACCAGTTATGTCTCAATGCAGCTTGGTGGGGGGGTGGAGGGATTGTCTGTCACTCCAAGAATCACTCTCAATCTTTCTGCACCCTGCTCTCAGCTCCATGAAGCTGATACATTGAGAAATCCTAACCCTCTGACTTCACACTGGGTTTAACCAATGGGAGTCCATGGCAGGAGTCTGGAGGAAGGGTGAAGCGTTAGGTCAGAGTATTCATTTTCCTGGTTCTCTCCTTGTGACGTTGCCTCAGTCTGGCCGTGTCCTTTGACTGAAGGTCACATCTCAAGTCTGCCCTGTGTTACACTATATACTCCCGCGTTCTCTAACCTCACTCTCCCCTCATCCCTTTGAGCTTAAGAGTGGTGCTAGCTCTGCTGCTGCTAGTCCTGGGCTGTCCCTACATGATCCCATGCAGTTCCCTGCGTCCCTTGGAATTAACCATTTGTAAATAAGCTTTCTTCGAATTATCTTATGTTGGTCAGCTCTTTCTTCTTGGCACTCTGATACAAGTAAAAATGGAGAAAAAAATATATATGTACATACACACATACACCTAAAGAAGACATAAATACTCGTGTATGTGAACAGAATATTTCCAAAATAAATACTTTAGATTCTATAGCAGTGGTTTCCTTGAGTAGGACCCGAGATGAAGGGAAAGCTTATATTTCACTATATGCCCTTTTGTATTACTAAACAAAAGTTAAACTATAGGTGCTTATTATTTTCTCTATTGAGACAAATTCCTCAAATTGAAAAAAAATAAGGAACCGGTTTGGACCACCACATAATGACACAGCTAGAGCAGGAGAACTTCCCAGGTTTCTGCCACCATGTGAAAGGACCACATCTGTATCCATGTGCTCCGCATCCTTTCTCCTCGGGCTTTGTCAAGGACATAACACACTGAGTCACTGTTTTCTCCAGAATTATCAACTTTTCCCTCTCCTGAATCACTCCCCTCAATACACAGTCATTCATTTCACCTAAAACAAATCCACAAAACTCTCCTTTTGACTCCATATCCCCCTGCAGTTCCTGACTGGATTTATTTATTCATCTGATTTTTTTTTATCCATTTATCTGATCCATTTAACAGCCAAACTTCTTCAATATTTTTTAAAGCAAGTTCTTTCCACTTCAATCAGCTCCAATATAAAATCCACTCTCATCTGTCCACAGAACTCCTTTTGTCAAGGTATGCACAATCCCAAGTTCCCAGCCTATGGATGTACTTGAACTCACAATATTGGTCTGAGCTGAGCCCCATTTCGTGGCTCCACCGAAACTGCCCTGACTCTTAGATGTTGGGGTTCTTTGCAAAGCTCATCTCTTGGTTCTCTCTGTCTAGAATGCCTCCAAGCTTGAATCTCGAGTTGAGAGTTCAGATCAGCGTATCTAACTGGTTCCTTGACATACCCACTTGGGTGTGTCAGAGGCGTCGCAACGTTAGCGTGACCAGACACATATTTTGATTTTACTCCTAACTTTCTTACCCCCACTGTTCAATCTCATCGCAGTAAATGGCACACCTTCTATCCTGTCACTCATATCAGAAAACTGGAAGGTCTTCTTCTTTCTACCACTTCTTCATCAATCATTAACAAAGCTTCATGAATTAAACTTCAGAAACTCACCTCAAATCTGTCCACTTTTCTGTGTCTCTACCACCCCAATTCAAGCCACCATCACCTTTTACCTGAACTACTTGTTTCCTTACTCCTCTACCCTTCTCCATTCTTGCCTTGCTTGCATTCACCATCAACAAAATGCCAAAGTGATCTTTAACATCATGTCACACTACTGCTTAAAACCCTTTGATGGAGTTTCACTTCACTTTTGAAAAACTTGAGCTTCTGCACAGTCTGCTCTCCTGCTTCTCTGCTGCCACCTCATCTCAAGCTCCCCTTCCTCTCCCACGTTCTCGTGACATCTGCCCTTCTGTTTCTCCAATGGGCTCTTTCCTTAGTGCCTCTACACACACACTGCCTTTTTTCTAAAGCAGCTTTTCCTCAATTTTACACACAAAAAATTTGTTTCCTTTAGTTCTCACCTTAAATGTAATTTTTCAAAGTGGTCTCTTCTGACTTTCCAATCTGAAGTGGTCACCACCCTCATCTTCAACACCATTTTTTTTTTTTGCTTTCTTTTTCATCTATCACAGTTTCTAATTATATACCTATTGGTTTTTTTTGTGTGTTGTGAGGATTCTCCACTGAATGATATCTTCCATGGTGGTAGAGACTATGCCTGTTTGTTTACCACTCTTTATCCATTGCCTAGAATTCTGTCTGGTATTGAGTAGGTGCTCAGTAAATAATCATTGAATGGATTTTGAATAAATGAATATCAATCAGTTTGACTAGAAATGACTTTCAGAACCATTTTGCTAGTATATGAATGCATAGAAACAGGGAATGTCTCAGGCTGCTGCATTTTAAGCAAGTTTTGGATTATCTGTTCCATTTCTCTCAAATCCATCATGTAAACATTATACCATTAAACAATAAGTTAAATTGTCTGACCAAAGGCTTTACATAATTTCCACATCTACCAGAATGCTATTTCATTTATAGATGAAAAAAATAACACATCTAACATAAGCCCTTTAATCTGAAAATTAGTGAAGACTTTATGTATTGCCATAACTGTTAGAATAGCAAAGTCCGAACTTGGAGAAACCCACTAGTCAAGCAAAGATAGTATACTTACAAGTTAATCAATTTACAAAAAAATACCAAAAGAATGATAAGATAATAGTTAATACAAAAATGAAGCCCCATAAATTTACAGGTTTCTTTTATTAAAGAAAGTAACAGCATGAGTAACTTGAAAGGATACTATAAAATTGTTTTGTTATTAGATTAGGATGATTAAATATTTTAAACAAAGTGATATTATTAATAAAGTTACCATGAACACAATAGTTTAATTATTTTAGTTTGTTTCCAAAGGAATACAAGCAGTTATCATTATTTTTTAAAAACTGATGTAAGTTTAACAAATAAGAAAAATTTACACAAAAAATAATACTATTTGAAGGACAATGTCTTTTTTAATGGGTTCACCACTTCTTACAACCCAGAAATCAAACTGAAAACATCCCCTTAGATAGGAATCATTGCGTTCTTATCTCCAAACATTCACTAACAAAGAACATTTAAAATGTCCTGTTTTGGTGTAATCGGGTTTAAAAAGTAGCATACATGTTGAATCAATAGTCTAAAAAATAGGGAGACACAAATGGCTTCTAATGGTCTATAGAGAATGCATTCAATTAAAGAAAATTCTCCCAAGGCAGAAATGTATAACTAATAGATTCTTGTTTTCTAGATATCAATATGGCAATGTTTTCACTTAAGCTACATACACATACACAAACACATATACTCACAAACAAGCTCGATATGGTTAACTTGTTTAAGACGTCTATTCAATGTTGAACTTGTAGCCAGGAGATTCAATAAGGTTTGCACCTCCTCTCCTCCAAAATAATAAAAACAGTAACCAGTGCAGAACTGAATCAAGGAAGAGATGCCATTATTACATAATTTGTTAAATGAAGACACCCATGACTCTGGAACACATAACGCTCACGGCTTTCCTAAGACAGGTAGACATTTGGCCCAAGACTTTGAAAACCAAAACTGACCCTGTCAAGCCAGAGGATCTGATAAATTTTTAAATGAAACAGCAAAGCAAAAAGGATGGGAGTCTGCTCAAACACTGGTAATAAATCCATTGCTCTATGCTTGAGTTAAGCAATTTGTGTACCATATAGACACGTTCTAAATTTTTTAAAAAGTCAGCAGTCTAGAAATGAACTCAGATCTCCTACAAGAATAAACTATTCATGTATATACAATCTCTAGGAGTGACTACTGTCACCAGTAATATTGAAAAGAGCTGTAGATGGCAGAAAACCTCAAATGAAATACATATTAGGAGAGAATTATTATAATTAAGCCTCTTTACCATGCAGATTGTTTATGCAGTCTCAGATATATAATGTTATTTCCACTTCCACTCTTAATGTTAAAGATATTTTAATTTTTGTTTCAAACATGAAATTAATAAACTAAATTTATGATTCCATGAAATTATCATAATACGTGTGTGTGTTGCTGCTTTTTTGGATTTTTTTTTTAATTCTAAAATTATCATCTGTATATTTCTGGATTATAAGAAATTTCAAACCATTGAAATAGAGTGGTAAACGTTTAGATCTAGAAAGAATTATAGAATTCCTTGTTTAATCCCTTTATTTTATAGATGAAGGAACTAAAAACTGGAAATTCAGTGAAATTAAGTAGACCCAAGGTGACAAAGCATATTTGTGGCATAGTCAGGTCTTGGGCACAGATGTCTATCTAGTGGTTTTTAAATGCTACATAATTGTCTTAAGTTACAATAGAGAATCATAGTTGCAAACTAGAGATCTTTGGGAAGCACATGATTAACAAATAATTCTTACTTCCCCTTTTTTGGGGGAGTAACAAACAATCAAAGAAACAGAGTACATATTTATTGTCTTTAAACAACTGGAATGCCTGGATACAGTCTCTCCAATGTCTGGCTCTATCAATTCTTTATTTTTTTTTTCTTTTTAAAAACTGGATCCAAGTAGATATACTATATTGATGCATATTTTAGTATCTGTACAAGGAAGAAATGAGATGAATATTTCTGACATTATTTTATAGCTGATTCAAAACAAATAGTGTGGTAACTGATTTCAACAACTGCTGTGGTTTTGTTATTTTACCCTCACTGTTTAACTTATTATTTTTTTTTTTCTGAAAAATATGCTAGTCTCTTTGAAAGGCAGTGTTTGTTGTAAACTGAGCTGGTCAGAAATCTCTCTGTCGGAAGCAGTTTGTGACAGATATTGTTTGCAAAAAGGCTGTATGTAGATTTTGACTCTCTAAGGAGTACAGAAACGAGACTTCGCTAATGGAGATGGGGATTTGGAAAATATTTGAGGGGAAGAAGGCAATTATCATTTAGGAAGCCAGAGGATACTTGATTAAAAGTCCCATGACATAGGGTTTTGTTTTACCCCATGATAATTTTACTGTACCTCAACTAGATTCTAAATAACTTTAGGTCGGTATTTGACACATAAGACCTGTGTCAGCCCGAGACATAGAAGGCCTTCAACAAATGCATGTTGATGAATTACTTAATCAAAGAAAAACGTGTAAGAATCTTCTCATCTATTATAGATGTTCCAGCACAAAAAGAATCAAAGAACTTTCAGATTGTAAAAAGTTAAAAAAAGAAATCTGTTCTTAACACTTCCTTCAGAGATACACATAATTCTGGGCAAACATAACATTCTAAACAGCTTTCCAAAGGTTTCACAGCTTGTTACTGCCAGAAATAAAATTTTCAGATTAATATCCTCAATCCTTGTCTTCTGGTGTTCACACTTGTTTCTTTTCTGTTAAAAAAAGATAGAGGATTCCAGGGCACATCTGATATCATAAATGTCAATAAATAGTGGGAGGTGGTTTCCACACTGTTCTTTCATCATAGTCTAGTATCGTATTTTAATAAAGAGTGAATATAATCTGTTCAACAAGGTGTCAATTCAAATAAAATCTTCTCGAAACATTTTTTAATATACTTAGCACTTTCAAAACAAACATGTTCACTACTGTTACTTCTCCCCTTGATATGTTTACTAGAAGCCAGTTTCCAGTTTATTACCCACTATTATCACCATTTATATTAATATGTGGCTAAGCAAGAGTATAGAAATAAATCATTTCAAATTTCTTCTCATTTAAGAACTTTCACTTGTCTATAGAAGTCCTGGGTAGCATGCTGTAGAACGACTATCTCATTAATTTGATTTTGTTCCAAAATAAACTGCTAAAGATTGTCCTATTTGTCTTTGTACGGAACTGAATATATTGTTATCTTTAGGGTTCTATTTGAGAATTTACATTTTACCTAAGAATGAAGCTGGCAGTATAAGTAAACTGACTAACATTATTAGGGGTTGGAAAATGAAATAGTTTCCAGAGAAGATGTCTTGCAGGTTCACTGAAGAATAAACTAATGAGAAGTAGGTGATAGTTTATGTCTTACTTATAAATGGAAAGAATACTTGTTAAGCGCCTTTTATGTTCCAATGCAGTGCATGAAGCACTGGGGATTCTAAGGGAATATGGTAAAATCAACACACTGTCGTACGCAGCACTGCAGAGACATCGACAGGATACTCTGGGAGGATGTAGGGTGGCTGTGCAGATGATGCTATGGTGGGGGTGGCGGGTGCTCATCATCATGCCAGCTCTTTGGAAATGGGGCTTGAGCTGTTTTCAGGATGAAGGAGAGTTAAGAATCTAAGAAGTCATTCCTGGATGTGAGAACAGCATGGGCAGAGATAGACAGGAAGGCTTGTAACAGCTGGTGAATCGCGCATGTCAGGAATCTATCATTGCTGGAAATTTAAGAGCAAAACTGGGAGGGGTAAGGAGGTAATTTCATTATTATTATATGTGACTAATAATGACATTAAATGTTGGACAGATGTTACATTGTTCTCTTTCCTAGAAGCTGACTCTGCATTCACCTAGACACTGCCACTTCCTAATTAGGCACTCAACCTCTACTTCTAGTTTTAAGTTAAGAAATCAAGATTGCACAAAGGATGTGATAGCAGGGCTATAATCACTGTTCTATGATAGATACCATAAAGTTATTTATAACAACATTATAAAGTTGTTACTATGAACTCATTATTTTGCTAATCTTCAGTTCACTAGAAACAGAAAAAAAAAAAAATAGTAAGTCAAAAAACAAGTCATTCACTGTTCAACTCAGATTTGGAGCCAGGAAGAACCCTTACTCAACATTTAAGAGTATAGGGTGAAGAGGTGGAAATTACGGAGACGTTTACAATTTTTTTCAAATCCACGATAATAAAATTTCAGAATACCCCAAAGCTGAACCACTTTCAACAAGTCATCTCAAATGAAATAATTTTAAAGAAAGTAATAACAATGAAAATCTAACTGTTTAATTAACAGGCACTTGATTTTATAAATGGTCATGAAATGATTTGGCATGCTTAATTTTAATTACAAACAGTTCATGTCTGCGGACTTATTATCTCACTTAAAAGTGGTCTGATTGCCCTACAGAAAAATTGATAGGCTATAATTTGCTTCTGGTTAGAGTTTCTTGATCCTACTTTTACTCTCAAGTTACTATGGCATTATCATTTATGTCAAAACCGTTGAGTCTTTCTCAATGTTTCAGATAATTAATAAACTATGGGTTTTTAGAGGCTTATGCCTCAGGTAGCAAAAGTATATCCCCAAACTTAATTATTCAAGCCTAAACTTGAGTTTACCACCGAGTATTTTATTTCAAAAACTCTTTTTTTTCTAGTGTTGATTGTTTTTGTCACTGCTGCAAAGCAGATCTCACAAGTATTTCCTTTTCAAGTGGAGTGACAAGTTTCCACTGTATGTGTATACATTAAAAAGCAAGTGAAAGTCTTTAGCATTTCCCTTCTATGTACGTCTAGGAATTCATTTTTGGTTTATCATGACTGAGGTTGTTAGTTAGCTCAAGACACACCACGGTAATAGAAATCCCTCCCGATCCCCCCATGGAAAACAGCAAAAATTCTGCTCCAAAGTAATAATTCAATGTAATTAGCCAAGCAATTGACCAAGTACAAAAAAATCAAAACTTCTGCTTGAATGTCCTAACCAGATATAGAACACCGAGGTCAAAATTCAACTTCACAGCCCTATATGTAACCAGCTGCCCTGACTCAGGCCGGGTAGGATTTTATGGTTAATGCTGATGAAAGTCTCCCAAATAACCCGTTTCCTCTTAGGTGTAACTCACGTAGGGAATGAAATTGCAAAAACAAAGAACATTTATGAAAATAATGAGGGCACTGGTTCTTCTCTGATGGGGAAAATCTGATCTAGGTGCATTCAAAGCCCAATTTCAAAAGACTAACTTCAAAACTAAAGTTGGTTTAAGGAAAAATTTAAACCCAATTGTAAAGCAAAACAAAACAACAAGAGTGAAGTAGCTTTTCTGCATGTATTCAACTTATGCAGTCACAGAGTGGGTAGGAGTTGGGGTGGGAAGGTGGCAGTTCTGCCCAGCCTCAGTGAAGAGCTGCCTTTCATGGACCCCACATGGTGTATGGGTAGATGCCTACTCACACTTGAATAGGTGAAGTGGCAGGGATAATTTACTCACAAGGATCCTCCTGCTTTAGAGGCAAGTGGACTTTGGTGGTACAAAGCAAGTCTGCACGTGAATTTGTGTTGGGCACATACAACTGAGTCCTGGAGCCCTGTGTGGAGCATCATTACAGACCTATCTTTTTCACCACAGACCAGGGTACTGGGCACAAGAGATTTTCTAGGGCAGCTTATTAGTCTCCTATTGCTGCTGTAACAAATTACCACAAACACACTGGATTAAAGCAACACACATTTATTATTTCACAGTTCTGGAGGTCAGAAGTCTGAAATGTGTCCAGGGAGCTGCACGCCTTTTGCAGCTTCTGGGGGAGAATTCGTTTCCTTGCCTTTCTAGCCTCTGAGGCAGCCCATGCTCCTCGGCTCACTTCCTCCATCTTCAAAGCCAGCAGCATAGGATCGTCTCTCCGCTCTGATTTCTGCTTCTGTCCTCATAGTTCCTTTTATCTTCTCCCCAGCTCTAACTCTACTGGCTCCCTCTGAGAAGGACATGTGATTACACTGGGCCCACTCAGGTAATACAGAATAATCCCTCCATCTCAAAATCCTTAATTTATTCACACCTGCAAGGCCCCTTTGTCATGTAAGGTGACTTATTTGCAGGTTTATCAGGATGTCATTGTGGGAGCCATTACAGTATTCTGTCTACCACAAGAATTCTAATGTTTTGAAAACCCACATAATATATTGTCAATTGATCCATTTTTGGTTTTATAAGTAAAATCAATGGGTCATTCTCAGGGCTGATTTTTATGTCTAATTTCCTCCCAAATCCATACTCAAATTAAATTGCAGACTCTTGATGCCTAGGCTATTAAGCAGAAACAAATGCCTACCTATTGAGATGCTGCATTGTAAACATGCTAAAACTCTCCAGTTGCTTCTCTCTACCTTATGAATTAGGGCATTCTTATTTTAGGGCTGAATGTTGCATAAGCATGAACCAATCCTAAGTAAAAACAAGCCAATTATATTTATTTGTAACCTCCTCATTGCTTAATATCAGATAATCAAGCCTTACTAGAAATACTGAACAAATATACAACAAACAATTCACAACAATGTTGTTTCCTTTTTCTTCTCTTAAATGATTCTGTCATGATAAATAGAAAGTGTTATAATGACAGAGTAGATAACTATATATTTTATGTCAGCGGTCCCCAACCTTTTTGGCACCAGTGACTGGTTTTGTGGGAGACAATTTTTCCTCGGACAGATGGGAGCAGGGGGTGGGGATGGTTCAGGAGGTAATGCGGGCGATAGGGAGTGATGGGGAGCATGGACCACCGCACACCTCCTGCTGTGCGTCCCGGTTCCAAACAGGCCAAGGACCTGTACAGTTGGGGACCCGTTTTAGGTCATTTACATATAGATTTGCACACAAATTATAATGAAGCAATAAGGACAAGATTTCATGAAATAACTCAATCTAGGATGCCACCTGAAAGTTTATATTTACAAAAACTTATAAGTAATAAAAATAAGGTTAAAATGCTTTTTAAAATTTAAGGTTTAGTTGTCTATATGTCTACACATTTGGCACTGTTTCTGCTATACTGGATAACTTATTTTACTGGAATTTATTGTTATGCTCATTTCTTCTACTGTCACACGTATGATGTTATATATACTAAGCCATGATTATATACTGTTAAATAGCAAAGGACTCTGGGCATCTTTTTGCTCGTATATGCTAAATATGAACAAATATGCTAAATCATGAAAATACTAATATTTTGCAAAGCTACAAGGAGCTAATGAACCAGATATTTATTTAAAAGAAGTTTTTCTTTGGTTTTAACAGAGCAGGGAATCCTAATGGACAGGTAAGACAAACTAATATGTGAAATACTCATATGCCTATTAAATTGGTAACATGTCAAATGTGGATATGTCTTCTCTGGCTATCTACATTACCTGCAAGAGGAAGTCTTAGCAAGGTGCAAAATGCAATAGACATTTGCAGTCCATTTGTAAGGAGCGTATTTCTTTCAAAGAGAAACGTGAACGTAAGATACAAAAGCGTGCCTCAGGAATAGTCTCATGCGTTCCTTGTCCCCTCAGGATGTCTGCGGGTTATTCTCTCATCTAGTGTGAAGCATCAACTACGCAGATCTGCCAAGGTGGTCTTTTTTGGCAACCTACAACCAAATCTGTCTTTTGTCTTGCGCTTGGTCAGTTGCCCGTGATGATTATCCTGGCAGGATGGCGGAGCTGATCGCTACATCTTCTTTCAGAAGTGGACTATATAGTATCATCTGAGTAAAAGTTACAGACCAGACAGCCTGTACTTCAAGACTTGGAGGAAACAAATGAGAGTTTGATAGAAAATGAGAATATACAATCTGGCTCTTGGAATGAAGGAGACTCTTTTTCCCTCACCCCAAGGGGGTTGGCATTTTTCTTGTTTTTGTCTGTAAGCTGTTTTTAGGGATTCAAGCTTGAAATCACAAACGTTCTTCGCTCCTTTATAGATTTGATTCCTCAATAGCCAACCTGTCAGCCCATCACATCAATTCTATTTCTAATTGATTTTGCATATACCTATGATTTTCCCTGTTGTCACTATTTTGAGAACATAGCTTCCAACAATGTCCAGTACATCCTCCTCACTTCCACCCCTAACCCTGTATGGTAGGCAGGTTTCTAAAAAGCCCCTAACTAAGGATGTCCTGCCCCAGTTCCCAGAACCTGTGAGCATCATATCACTCCCACGATCACATTATGTTCTATGGTACGACTGACTTTAGGATGATCCAAATGGTGTTGGTGTAATCATATGGCCTCTGAAAAGCAGAGACCTGTTTCCTGCTGGTGGCAGAAGAGGAAGTCACAGAGATTCAAAGCATGAGAAGTCAACCTACTATTGGTGGCTTGAGGATGGAAACAGCCACATGAGAAAGGACTCGGGTAGCCTCTAGGAGTAGAGTAGCCTTGGCTGAACCCAGCGAGGAAATAGTTCTTAGTGCTACAGCCACAAAGAAATGCATTTTTGCAACAATCCTGAATTAGCTTAGAAGTGGGTTTTTCCCCCTCAGAGTCTTCAGGTAAGAGCCCAGTTGAACCAACCTTGATTGCGGCCTTGTAAGAGCCTAAACAGGGCACCCAGCCAAGGCCACATGGACTCCTGATCTATAGAAACTGTGAAATAATAAAATGTGGGTTGTTTCAGGCTGCTGAGTTTGTGGTAGTTTGTTACACAGCAATAGCAAACTAAGCAAACTAAACCATATTCATCAGCTTGGTCTTTATAAAAGACTGCTTATCTTAACATTTTTCCTGTGTGAAAATCTACCAAGCCTTCTCATGGCTTTGGATCAAATTCAATACCTTTATTCTGATTTTAAGACATTCCATTAAATTAAGCCAAACTTCCCTATCCTACTACATTTCTTACTAAATTTTTTTTACTATTCTTAAATGAACATGTTCCCATAACACGTTGTTGAACTTGATCTCCTGTTTTTTATATTGCGTTATAATTTTCTATGTATTTATCTGTCACCTCATTGGAACACTAACTCCTTGAAGATAGGAGCATTTTTAGGGGCTCTTCATATGCTCAGCATCCAGCATGCCTCTCGGCATTGGTAGGTCTCAATCCCACTCATGGATGAGCCTTAACCACACGGAAGCCAGGCCAGATCTTTACTGTCCTTTGACCACACCTGCCCCTCTGCCTTTCCTCATGCACCTTCCTCAGCTGGAATGTCCTGTGTTTCTTCCACCGTCTAACAATGTGTTGAGGGAGCAGTCAACCTAGAACATTAGTTGAGGTAAAAAGCTACTCTGAGCTAATGTCACCTACGTTATTGCAGAACATGGTGATAAGATCTGGGAAGAAATAAAAACACGAGGTGTAGCCAGACAGTCTCCTTAATACCAAAAGAATACAGGCCTTCAAGATTTGTTTGCTGTTTTGTTAACAAGACTATGAATTTCTTAAAGAAAAGAACATTTTCAATTTTTTTTGGATACCATTAATAGCATGCTGTTGACACAGAATATATGCATAAGGAACCAAATTTGTACCCAAGTTTCACAAATTTCAGAGAATAAAGCAACTGTCACAACTATCCTACCACTCATTTCATCGATATTTCCTTGATTCAAACTCCCTACCTGTCCTGACCCACCAAACTGCAGCTGGGAATAGGAGAAAGAGAGAGTAAGACCACAGGAAAGGCCAGCGAAAGTGGTCTTTCTCCAGGTCACAGGGCTAGAAAGAGGGGCTCCAGGGTTAAAACCTGTGCTCAGTGACTCCACAGCCTGTGCTCATCTCATCATTATTCCACACCCTCCCCCTGATGCTCAGGCATCAGCATCCTTCATATTCCTGCAGAATGGTTCAGGTGGGGAGTGGAAAAGTGGGGACATGAATTATTTTAAGATAAGTTTTGTCTACAAATGTTAGAGATTGAGACTAAAAAGGATTACATAGAACTGTGTTTATTTGAATACACACACACACACACACACACACACACACATTTAAACTCTCTGTCCAACTGCTGGATGTGTCACACCCTAATTCCTTAGCAGTTTTAAATATTTTCCTAGATAAATCATTTTTAATATTAAATGGTATATGGCCTTGACTGAGTGCAGTCAGGTCCACACTATATGGTTCCGCTGTTATTCTAATTTGAACTTTGAGACTGATCTTATAAATCAGGAATGACCTTTTGATAATATTTTTTCATCAATAAATTTAATATATTTAAAACCACTCGAAGAATTTTAAAAATCCAATCAAAAGCACAATTTCAAACTAAGTGGCTCTAATACTTTTTCCCCTGTATATCAGCCTGATATAGTACAAATAAAAAGTGATAGTAAGAAACTATTTTAACATACTTACATGATGAAGTTAATGCTAAATTTTGCAAAAGGCTGTTGTACTTGCTCACTGGACATGTTATTAAGCATAATTTATGTGTGGAATTGCCCTTCGGATTGAACCTGATATACAGACTGTAATTACATTACATTAGCTAGATCACGGAGGGATCAGGTCTCCCTTGAATAATGCCTGATATATGAGCACTGGAGAAATGCTGTTGTGTGGAGACAGGAATGGGAAGTAAGGAGAAGGGAAAGGGAGGGAAAAGAGAAGGAAGACAAGGAAGAAGGAAGGGGAATAAGGAACTAGAAAAAAATAAGACAAAGGATAGAAAGGGAGGGAGAGAGAAGAGGGGAGAGGGAGGGAGGGAAGAAAGAAGTATAAGGGAAGGGGGACAGGGAAAAGGCAGGAAAGGAGGGGACGCTCCTCGCCCTCTTCTCCTGCTCCTCTTCCCTGCAAAGGCTCCTGCTCAGCCCTAGAAAAGGTCTGTCCAGAACATGCCAACTTCTTTAGGTCTTAAAGCCTCCTATTCATCCCAGAACTGTTTGCTTCCTGTTAACTTCTCACTGTTAAAAATCCAAACAGGAATGCCTTCCCCAGTCCCCACACCCCAGGACGAATCTGAGCTATTGTTGTCCCAGTTTCCTTAGTACCTCCTGTCTCCTGGAGAGTGAAGTGTAGACTTGGGTTAGGAAACTGCTCTCATTCTTTCATAGCAGTTGCTTCACTCATCTGTGCTCTCCCCATTAGAATGCCATCTTCTTAAGGTGGTAAATTGTCTAATTCATCTTGTGTTACTAGACCCTTGCACAGGGCTTGGTTCATAGGAAGCACTCAATAATTCTATAAATTGCCACTTCTAATTCTCACAACTAACCATGTGAATTAAGCACTATATTCCTCATTTTACAAAAGAGTAAACCTAGATTCAGATTATTTAAGTGACTTGTCCAATATCATCAGTATAAGTGAGCCTGAAAATCATTCTTTGGTTCTCGTGAAGATATAAAATTGAGAGAATAATTCTGAGAATTAAAGAAAGAACTATGAAAAGCCCTTCAGTGTGTTTTAATTATGAATTTTTTGAGAAATACATTCTTTCTACATTTATATAGTGTAGGAAAGTTAAAATTCATGGTAATTTATGAAATAGGAACTTAAGATACATCATTATCTCTTATGTGTTATCTAAGAGAACTGATTTACAATACTAGAGCAAAAATAAATTTTTAAACATTCTATAATTTAAAGCATTTTGCAGTTAAATCAAACTTATATAACTTTACATCAACAGAGGATTTATTTTTGCTGTGTTCTTTCATACATCGATTCAATAAATATCTCCTTACCATATATGCTAAGCATCAACTCTGTTTAATTTTACCTTACTTTTACACTTGTTAAAATATTGTCCAACACAATATATTTCCAAGTCAAACATGGAATTTTCTTTGGTGATTTTTTAGGGTTTTTTCAATCTTGTATTTTGTTTATTTTGCAACACGATTTCTAGTTTATTTGAAATATTTATTCAGCAGAGCCAGAGCTGCATTCCTCTCGTTTTATGAATTGCCATCATTTACACAATGCTTTCCCCTCTTCTATGGAATTATATAGTATTTTGTGATTGTCATTGTTTTGTTTTAGAATTATGATATGGGTCATATATTCAGTATATAGTTTTATATTTGAGCAAAATCACAACTACATTAATATTGCCAGGACAGTTTCCCAACAGGGCTATGATTTCTGTATTTGCCCTCTAACTTCAAGAACACAACAAAATTTAATTTAAGGATTTAAAATCTAAGCAGGATTGGTGCTGCTTCATCAGGGATGCACTGGATGGTTTATAAATCAAACACTAAAATGGTTAAAAGAAGGCTTCTCCTGTAGCCCATTAACCTTCAAGAAGCCGTAGCTTTTCCTTTCTGACACAAGTAAACTGAACAAGATTTTAATAAAAGTCCTGAGTAGATATATCTGAAGGGTCAGAGCTCATGATAAAGCTGCCAGCACTGCAACTTTAAGAAAACATCCCGATGACTTTTAATAACACTGGGTCTGCCAGTGCTCACTCTGCAGGATCTGTATTTGAAAATTCCATTTGAGAAACCAATCCCCCATTTGACCGGATCATGGTTTTTAATCTTCTTTTTGGTGTGCAAGAGCTGACTGCATGTCCTGTGGAATATGGTTCTCATGACCTCAGGAAATACTTTCCTGTAGTGACAGACAGGCAGCCCTGTCCTCAACGTTGACTTTCTGATCACCCATTTCATTAATACTAAGTGCTCGACATCTTCTAAAAGTAGAAGAAACTTAATGTTACAGAAATAGACAAGGTTCACCAAAGCTTCTATTCCACATATTTTCATTTTTGTCCCTTAATCTCTCTTCAAACTGTTGTAAGTTAAATAACCCCTGAAATTGGGAATTGGTGACATACAACAATAACTTCCATATCTATGTATGCACTAGTAGAACAAAAGTAAAATTATCACCATAAACTTAACAGATGTTATAACTCCCACTTAATAGTGAGAAAAAAAGATTTTAAAAAATTAAATAACTTGCTCGAGTTACACCAGTAATAATTAACAGTGCCAGAATTCACTGTTTTCAGGTCACTCAGTTTAAAAAACTCATGTTATTTACAATCTTCAAGATGTATGTCTACATTTCTGACCTCATCATCTCAATTTAAATCAATTACATGAACAAATGGCTCTTTGGAAGCTTGGATAACATTACAGGTAGAAAAGAAAAGCTCAATTTAAACTATTTCAGAGCATAGAAATAGAAGAAAACTTCCAAATTATTTTCATGAAGTAATTTCAACAGTGACAAATCTGACCACTCTCACTATGAGTATCAACACAAAAGTCTTAAATAAAATTAAACAGAATTCAATAGCACATTATAAATAATATTATATCATGAACAAGTGGGGATTCTTCTAGAAATGCAAGACAATTCAATAGTAGGAAGTCTAATGATATGAGTCATCACATTAATAGAGCCAATGAGATAAACAATATGATCATCTCCAGGAATGTTGAAAAGGAATTAGACAAAATTTAGTACCAGTTCTTTAAAACAAACAAATCCAAAAAACGACTCTCTATTAAATAGGAATTAAAGGATGACTACCTCTTTAACAGGATCTTACGTATGTGTACTTATATCTGTATGTATTTTTTTGTTATTATTTATTTATTTATTTTATTTATCTTTGGCTATGTCAGGTCTCAGCAGCAGCACTCGGGATCTTCGTTGAGGCCTGCAGGCTTCTCTCTAGTTGTGGCACGTGGGTTTTCTCTCCCCAGTCGTGGTGCGAGGGTTCCAGAGCACGTGGGCTCTGTAGTTTGTGGCACGCAGGCTCACTAGTTGAGAAGTGCGAGCTCAGTAGTTGTTGCGTGCAGGGCTTAGTTGCCCCGAGGCATGTGGAATCCTAGTTCCCTGACCAGGGATCCAACCCGCATCCCCTGCATTGGAAAGTGGATTCTTTACCACTGGACCACCAGGGAAGTCCCTCTGTATGTATTTTTATGTCCATGTCTCCAAAAGCCAGCATGTAGCCAGCATCTATCAAAAAGGACAACAGTAGAGAATTCCCACTGGAACAAGATGATGCTGCCCACTATTTTCTTTCTTTCTATTTTTTTTTTTTTTTTTTTTTGCGGTACGCGGGCCTCTCACCGCCGTGGCCTCTCCCGTTGCGGAGCACAGGCTCCGGACGCGCAGGCTCAGCGGCCATGGCTCACGGGCCCAGCCGCTCCGCGGCATGTGGGATCCTCCCGGACCGGGCCGCGAACCCGGTTCCCCTGCATCGGCAGGCGGACGCGCAACCACTGCGCCACCAGGGAAGCCCTGCCCACTACTTTCATCGTGATTTAACATTATATTGCAGATATATAACAATAAAGAAAAAGTAAGCAGAATCCTGGACAAGCCCCGCCCCCCCACCAAAAAAAACAAAAAGCAAATAGAGGCATACAACTTGAAGATAAAGAAATAAAACTACCTCTATTTATAGATGATATGAGGATCTGAAAAACTGAGAAAGATCAATGGAGCAACTACTAGATACAAAGAGATGATTTAATAACATAGCAGGGCATAACTTTAACATACAGAAATCAATAGCCCATATATAATTAAACGAAAACAGGTTTGAAGATATAATGGAAGGGAACAGAAAACTCCTTATTTCAATTTCAGATAATAGTAGCTTCCAAGAATTTTTTTTTTCCATTTGGGAGGTAGGGGCAAGTGTGGTCTGTGCAGAGAACAATGAGGAGATTTTGTGTTTTAGTGGAAGGGGAAGGAAAGAGAAAGGGAGACAACCAAATGGAGGACCTTGAGTGGTGAAGAGTGAAGTTGGTTCTTAAGAAGATTGGGGCCAAAATGCAACTGGTGCTTTAGAAAAATTAATCATAGAGAAAAAACAGATAGGATGTGACAAGAACCTGAAAAGATGCAGTAGTATAAATGGTGCTACATATGTTCTTATCTCTTGCCCTAATTGATTCAAAAGTTAAGAAGTAGTCAGGTGCCCAGTATGGAATCAAAACTAACTGGACCAGAAATCTTATTTCTGCCCTGACATTTTCCTTTGTTCTCATGCTTCCATCCCCAAAAGCCAAACATAAATGCCACTCATTTCACTGTATTATATTAAGAAATATGAGTTACAAAAGGTGGAGAACAAAGGAAAAGAACAGATGAAAAATAAAGTTGGAAGTTGTAAAGGAGTTCTGAAAGTTTTCTCCACTACTCACAGGTTGGAAGATGGAAATCATCAAAAATGTCCTTCATTCTACTTTGACCAACATGCTGCCACTTCAGGTCCTTTCATGTACTATTTTCAGCCAGGGAAACACTTCCCACCATGTGCCTCAGCCCTGACCACGTGGTCAAATGCCTCATCATCAGAAAAGCTCACGCCTCACATAGAGAATGGGCTTGAAGACACGGGGAGGGGGAAGGGCAAGCTGGGACGAAGTGAGAGAGTGGCATGTACATATATACACTACCAAATGTAAAATAGGTAGCTAGTGGGAAGCAGCCGCATAGCACAGGGAGATCAGCTCGGTGCTTTGTGACCACCTAGAGGGGTGGGATAGGGAGGGTGGGAGGGAGACGACGCAAGAGGGAGGAGATGTGGGGATATATGTATATGTATAGCTGATTCACTTTGTTATAAAGCAGAAACTAACACATCATTGTAAAGCAATTATATGCCAATAAAGATGTTAAAAAAAAAAAAAAGCTCACGCCTCACTGTTTATTCCTCCAAACTTGCTTTATTTTTTCCCCCAAACTTGCTTTATTTTTACCATAGCACTTACTTGACTATACTTAGTTGTTTATAATTTGTCTCCTCCCACTAAACCATAAGCTCATGTTTACAGAAGGGTTGTTTTTGGTTTTTTTGTTTTTCTGTTTCTTTTCCTTCACTATTATAATTCCCAGTGCATAAAACTGTACCTGCCACATGGTAGGAACCCAAGAAATATTGCTGAATTAAGAAATGATAAAATAAAGGAATGAACAAGTTTTGGTAATAGTATCCTAGAAAACTCTTGCAACCATATTTATTTTACAATGAAGACAGTTTTGAGGAAGGAAAAAATTCTTGGAGCATTTTCTCCTTAAAAAAGAAAAAAACACACAAAACTCTATAAGCCTGGCTGAAATCCCTTGAATTTCAGCACAGATTCTCCCTTCTCAGGTGACAGTTTTGCTCTGTCATTTTAATTCATACAAAAGTATACCTGCAAATATATATCTATTTATGTATTGTTATAAATGCTATACTTATCCTAGTCTTTTCTGTTTTAACTGACAAAAAAATCTATTTGTTTAGTATAAAATTATTTTCCTGTAGGAAACCCCCATCCTCTGGATTTTTTCCCTCTGGGAACAGAGGTATAAGAGATTACAATATATTTTTCAAGATTTAAAAATTTTTAATGTCTTACAAGTGCTTTCATTTCTTGCAAGCAGTTTGTTCTTTGTATAAGCAAGAAGGGCTCTTATTTATAGAATAATTTTTAAAACTCTCTAGTCATCTAAGCTTCTGGGGCCCTGAAAATTAAAAATAAATAAACACATAATTACAAAAATAAATAAATAATAAGCAATATCTATGCTACACAGATTTTTAAAAAGAAGAAAAGAATGTTATGACCGTCCTTAGTTCTTGAGATCACTGGTTATTCCAGAGGGAGGCAGTTATTCGTTTTGGGGGGCAGGTTGCTGCATTTTTGGCCATATCTTCTCCAGTCCTACTCCAGATTTTTCTCTTTATGTTGGGTTATTTCTTCTTTCAGGAAACATTCAGACACTCCTTTAATTAAGCCTCAAAGCTCTCCATGGTTTTATTATGTTTTTTTCAGGATAGAGAAGAGATCATTAACTTTTCAATAATGGTGATAAAGTTTAATAACTGATATAACCGTTTCTCTTACTACTACCAGAAAGCACAAATATGAACAATTTTCTACTTCTCCCTTACTGTTCTGTATTCCTCTTCCTAAGTGATGGCTCCTCGTTTTCCCCTTCATTTGTGAAAGGAGATAATCTAGAGAAAAAATAACTTAAAATTTAAAAGGAAAATCTCTCTAGAAGTAAATTTTTTAATTTAATTCAGAACTCCTAATTGATTCTCATCTAGCATTCTGGAGATAATTCCTCATAAATAATATGTTTTAAAAATGAAAAGAAGATTATTTACACTTTCAGAAACAGAGAAGATGAGGAAATAGAAATACTGCAAATCACATTCAGCTGCAGGTCACCAACATTAATTTAATTTTAAAACTGAAGATTGGGCTTCCCTGGTGGCGCAGTGGTTGCGCGTCCGCCTGCCGATGCAGGGGAACCGAGTTCGCGCCCCGCTCTGGGAGGATCCCACGTGCCGCGGAGAGGCTGGGCCCGTGAGCCATGGCCGCTGAGCCTGCGCGTCCGGAGCCTGTGCTCCACGACGGGAGAGGCCACAACAGTGGGAGGCCCGCGTACCACAAAAAAAAACAAAAACAAAAAAAAACTGTTTTATGATTGAATTCTAGTGTCATTTAATGGCAAAGGATGTTTAATTAAATCAACCACATTATTAATTGTTGCCTTCTTAATTTTTTAAGAGATATACATAAGTCATGGAAAAATTGAGAGAGCCTACAACACAAGAATTTGCCTTTTAAAAAAGTATTTTTTATGTTAAAAGCACTTTAATACATTGGAGAAGTGGGGAAAAGTTTTATAACAAAACTTGAATGTTATGACTCTCTTAATACTAGCCCTATTTATAATTTAGTTCCCATAATATTTTGTTAATGTTACCTTTATTATATGTAATACATGTTAATATATCTTACTTTATATATTTATAGCTCATTACAGAATATTAGGAAAAAAGAAAATGTAATGAAGAAAAATTGTCCCAAATACTACCACCTTGAATATAGTCACTGTAAAACATTTTGTTGCATTTTCATACCCTTTTTCCTAAGTATATGCATAAATACATATTCTATATACATACATATGGGTTTATGCTATGAACTGAATGTTTGCTTTCCTCCAAAATTCAATCATGTTGAAATCCTAACTCACAAGGAAATGGTATTAGGAGGTGAGGCCTCTGAGAGATGATTAGGTCATAAATTTGGAGCCCTCATGAATGGGATTAATACTCTCACAAAAGAGAACCCACAGGGCCAGCTTGCCCTTTCTGCCATGTGATGTTATAGAGAAAAGAGAGTTATCTAGGAAGAAGGACCTCACCAGACACCAAATCTGTCCGTGCCTTGATCCTGGAATCCTCAGCATCCAGAACTGTCAGAAACAGTTTTTTGTTGTTTATAAGCCACCCACTCTATGGTACTTTGTTACAGCAGCCCAACCAGACTAAGACAATGTAAACAGATCTATTCACAAGTAGAAGAACATGCTGTGCAGGAACATGCAAATGCAAGTTATTTACATGTCATTCTCCAAAGCTCTTCTGAAATCCATCCACTTGACTATATCTACTGGCTCCATCATGGATAAAATGACAAGCATCTCTTATCTGGTCCACAGTTAAATGTGTATGTCCTTGAATTTATTCTTCATACAGGAACCATAGTGATTTTTAAAAATAAAAGCCTTTTGAACTACTTCCATGTTTAAATTCCTTTTCTTGACTTTCTACAGCACTTAGAATAAAATGGGAAGTCTTAGCATGACCTACAAGGTTCTGCAAGATCTGACCCCTGCTCACCTCTTCAGCCTAAAGCCATCCCATTCTCCTCTCTGACCCTTGTCAAATCACACTGACCTTGCTTCTCTTATCAGACACCTAAAAGTGCTTTTACCTTCACATGTTACTCCTTTTATAGAAAAGGCACAAGATTTATCTTACATTGTTATTAATGACCAGAGAAAATATAACATTTAAAATTTTGCCCACAGCTGACCTTGTCCTAACCATGAGTTCCCACCAGCTGATGTGTGTGGCAAGAATTTAACTAAATAATCACTATATATTAAAGCTTAGTCTGATTCAATAATTTAAACAGTCAGGTGTTCAGGTACTCTTGAGAAAACCTGTCTTCTCTCATTGTCTCCTTGTGAGGAAGAGAAGAAGTTAGATTTGCCCACAGTCATGGCTGTAAATAGGGGCAGACCTGGATATGGCTCTTAGGTCTCCAACTCCATAAACCTCCATCTACTGCTGATTCCATCACTGACAGCATGGACCAACTAAATTCTGGTAGGTAAGGGCCCTGATAACCCCCAAACATTCCAGTAACACAAACAGTAACCATTTTCAGGAATATTCTTCAGTAGCAAGACTCTCAACTAAAAGTAGTTAGAAAAGAATCCTATTTCCTTTCATTTGAATTCCGTAACATAAACAGTGGCATAAGTAAGCTAAAAAGAATGTCAAAGAAGGAAGATTGCCTCCTGTAATCTAGAAAACAAGACACAGCAGCTCAAAAATTAAACAGGATTTATCTAGATACAGAGAAACACACATAGAAATAAGGACAGAGAGAGTGCATCCTACTCTGATGTTGTACACTCGACAGGCTTGGGACTGCCTGAAGGACTCCATGATGGTGCACAGGGGTGGGGTGGTGGGTTGTTTACCAGATGCTATAGAGCCCAAGAAAAATACATACTATAACCACTTGGATCCTTTGTTCCACTTTTTTTCCCCCTTCATGTCAAAATGAATACAGCTTCTCAATTAATTTGGTACTAAGAACAGAATATTCTGAAAGGAGAATAAAATAATTAAATGTAGACTTCATAAATTAATAAACCTACATATGCCTGCTGAGAATTCACATAAGACTGACAACTAACATTTGTTGAATGCGTTGTGTCAAGCAACATTCTAATGCTATTTTATCCTCGCAACAACACTTTAAGTTAAATACAGTTTTTATTCACAGCAACAAATAAGGAAACTGAGGTAGGAGGCTATTCTGATAAGTCTAACCAACATAAAATGCTATGTGAAAATAAAGTTTCTGGATCTACAATTTTGAGACCAAATCTGTAATGTGGTATCCTGCTTAAGCTAATTCCACCTGGCAAGGCTCTTTTGGAATCACCAGAAGATCTCCAGCACCATAGTCCTACTAGGTTGTTGGGTTTTTTAAAAAAATTATATATTTTAAATGAACACTAAAATACAAAGCAAAAAAATATGGACAGGAACAGCACCATCTTTTGTCATAGTCTTCAGGTATTCATAAGGCAGGATGGTGAGAGAACAGATGAGATTAAGCCTCCTGCTAGGTAGGCATACTTTTCCTGGACTCACTTTCCGTATCTGTGCTCTTCTGCGCTTGCTCAATCCCTAGAATTTCTTTGATTCTTGCCTTCCCTTGCGAAATGAAGTTTCTCAAGAAACATTTATTATTAAATGATCTACGTAGAGCCACCCCTTCAGAGAGAACCTATAATACAATTATAATAACCTCACAAATACAGTTTGGTGGTTTTAACTTCACTCTTAGCAACTAAGAGGAATAGTGCCAGTAAAAATAAGGAAATTAGACTAAAAACAAATAAATCATGAGATTTCTAGAGCAAACAAAATCCTCCTTACACAAAACACGAAGGAATAAATAAAATTTGGAATTCTCTAGCCATTTTATTAAATCATTTTACTGACTTCCATTTCTTGAGGATAGTTGTTTATATAAAATTATTTTAAACCTGTGCCAAGACCCTGGCATTAAGTTTTATTCTGTGTTGGGCTCTGTTTTGTTGATCTTTTCTGCTCTCAATTACCACTGGCTTCGGCCAGTTTTTACCCTGCCTTTCTTTGTTGGGAAAGCAATAAGGTTAATGACTGCTGTGTTTTCCTAATCATGTTCCTAATCTAGCAATTCTGCCCTTTAGAGTGTGGAACAGATTCACCACTGACACATAAATAATAATTTCCCAGGGACCTTCAAAAAGTGATTGATGCCCTTGCCTTTGGGTGTCTTTTCTTTTAAATGACTGATGAGAACAAAAAAAAATTGTACAAAAACTTTTTCACTGGGAATAGCAAATGCAAATAGTAGATGAGAAACTGAGACCTAAAGAAGAATAAAACCAAACAACAATCAGGAATGAGGGGCAAACAAATGCAGCCAGCAGAGCTCTGCTTCTCAGAGAAGTTGATCTTCCTGGAACAGAATGACAATCAGTTGCTTGCTAACAGATAAGGGCAGTGCTTATTTAAACAGTGTATTTGGATTATGCTCTTTAAAGTTTTAGGATTGGTGGATCTGAAATTGCATATTAAAGAGAACACAAAGCCATAAACTTGTCCATACACATATTTACCCACATCGCTACGGCCTGCGTGGGAAATTAATGTTTAAAATATTGCTGTGTGCTGGAATACAGGAATCCAAAAAAGAGCTGGAAAGGGCTTTACAAAGTAATGCTAAACTTTGAGGCCAGGAACCGTAAGAAATTTCCCCAATGTCACTCAGATAAAGACCTAGGTCTGATGTAACTGATCACATAAGGAGACAGAGCAACTAAGTAATGACTGGAGTAGTCGAGGGAATTAAAAGTTTTTTTCCCAACTAAATACCGAAGATAATCATGTAAAGCAGTGTATGGAAAAGTTACAATTAAAGTTGTTTCTTAATCTGTATTACTTTGGCTGTATTCGTCTTTTGCCTCTGAATTGAAGCATTCGCCTAGAATGTAGAGATAAAGTCAGCAAAAGGTCAAACCAAAATATTTAACCATTTTTCAAATGATTTATTTTGATGTAAAACAAGTATATCCCCCCCAAAATGATTTATTTTCAAATTAGATGCTAATAAACCTATAATATCTCCTAATAAAAATCACATGATTTGGGTGTCTCTAGACCTATTCAGTTTTATAATGTTTGTGACTTGGAAAAATTGTGTTTTCAGTGATTCATTAATCACCCCCCACCACACCCCCCCCCATCACCATCAACAAAAACACAGGTTAAGGGTGGGGAGCAGAAACTGGAAAGTAAGAATTTGATATTTACCTGGAATTGCTAGGCGAGAGAGCCTCATGAAGCACAGATATTGTATTGAAGCAGAAATAGTTATCTATAATCTATATGAGTTGGAGTAAAATATTATTCTAAAACATCCCAATTGTTTACTTTGTTAGCAAACAATTGATTATTAATTTGGAATATATCTGCTGACAAAAGCAGCACTACACAAAGGCTGTAATATAAAGCTGTTTAGTTGGAGCTTGAATTTGAAAAGAGGTTACGGGAATAAAAATAAATAAATGGAATCATCTGAAGAAAAAGGAAGTAAAAGTAACTTGGCCCATAAGGTTAATAGATCAGGGTTTAGACAGATGGACTTTCAGGAAAGGCTCTCTGTAAACTAGTGTTTAAGTCAGGAGTCAGAGTATACCATAACAGTACAACATAACAGCCGTCCCTCTCCAAGTTGTAACATTACACAACCTCCCCATCCAGGCCATGATCTAACGCTCCAACTTTCCGATAGGAAGAATATTTGTCCGGGTCCTAAATGGACAAACTTTAAACTCTTCTTGATAACATGGGAGTTTCTCCACACCTATTGACTGAATTGATAGTACATGAAATTTTGAGCACAAACTGTGAAACAGAAGTCAATTCTCTTCATTCTAGATTGTTGAAACCATTGAGATGGATGCCAAAAACATGCCCCCAAATGAGCACCAATTCCTGGCAAGCTCTGTCCCCACGAGGCCAAATTAAGATCTTTGATGAGGATTCATTATTGTAGGTGAGGGAGGGAGGGCAAGGGGTTGTGAGGTTAAAGATTACAGAGTCACTGAATAAATATGAATTAAGCACTTGCAGAGGTAGCAGAAGTCATGATTTCTGATTCTTAAGCTCTAGCATACTCTGATCAGGGTCAGTGAGAACAATCATAATTGCCAAAGAAACCTGTTTACAGATTTTGTTTTCAGGCACCAAATTCAAATTTCAAAACTCTTCCTATTAATTAGTTTTGAGTTTTGGAATATTAGTATTTTTTGCCTAGCAAAATATCTCCATCAATATACTATGTGGATAATTTTGAGTATATTTAATATTTGGACCAGTGAAATTTTTTGGAGGGATATTTTATTTTTTATATCCTGAAGTTGAAATATAATTGCTACACAGAGTTCACAAGCAAAGCAATTTTATCCAATGGCACAGTTTACAAAAACAAAATTATTTCATTTGATCCTAAGAACTATTTCTTTTTGCTGTATAAAATGTCAATTTTCTTATGTTGAAAATTTGTAGCTATAGCTCTTAACTGTCTTCTATTACAGGAACTACTGTAACATCAAAATTCTACAGTAATATTTGACTGAAGTTTACACTGCACAAACACAGCTGTTTGCTATGCACCCCAAAACATGCAGTGAAATTAAGGAACTATTGAAATGAGCAATGCCAGAAGTAGGACTCACACTGAATGAAGAATACACGGCTCAGGAACTGTGGAGTCACACATTCCTAGTATAACTTAAGGAGAACATCAAGTCCAGCTGTTCAAAATTCCCACCTCCGAGCAGGAATCAGAAAGCCAGAACTCTAAAGGTAAATCATCTTATCATGGGACCCAGTCTTTGTTAAATTAGGAAACCAAGGGTCAACAGTTTCCTAATCTAACAAAGGAATCGGTTAATGAATCTATTTGTAGTTACATGGTAAAGGGACCCCAGGCCTTCTGTCCCCTTGGGTTATACCTATCTGAAGTCTTCTCAAGTGTTCTTAAGAGTGGTCATTCATAGTTCTGGGAACCTATTTCTAGAACTTTATCACCTTAATAGTCTTCTAATTTCATTTTATGTAGTAATTTTTCTCCTCTTGGCCTCAGTTTACTCATCCACAAATTGAAAGAAGAGTCTTGAGATCATATGGTTCAAAGTAATTCAACCTCAAATATGATTTAGGAACCTCCTACTTGGTCATAGTACTTTTAACATAGCAGGTTTTAGAATAATAGCTTTAATTTGAGGATTTTAGACTTGGATAATAAGTATCTTGTACCTCTCTACTCACAGCTGAATCACTTTCCAGCTTCTTGGGTGCTAGGAAGGGACATGAAGGGCAGCGGAATCAAAGGTAGCCCTGCAGTTCCAGATCATTTTTAAAAAGCTATGAAAATGATGAGTGTCTTAGACCAGGATCTTTTCCACGGGGCCAATGGTACAAAGACACAGCAACAAAGGCCCACTCACCCTGACTTGTGGACACTGGGTACCGACAATGACAACTGCCATATGATTGAGAGCAGCAAGCCTTTAATGAAGTACCCAAGAAATTGCAAATGTGTGGGCTGGGCTTGACTTCAGAGAATTACACAAAATGAAAAACGTATCTCCTTTGGTTCCTTCTATGCTTTACCCTGTTCCTGTCCACTATTTTGTTCAGTACAGTGTGTGGTCTGCCTACATACTTGCCCGTATTAGGCTAAGGCTTCCTATTCATTTCATTCTGCCTCATTATCAAAAACGTAGGAATGTTCTCATCCACCAGGCATGGCACCTCAACAGTCTTTCTCTTGTTGGTTTCTTTCCAAGTGTGTTCAGACCACGTATGCTGTTGTGATTAAAACTATGTAAAAAGTAGGTGCTGACCAAGACAGGCTTAACGTTCCCCCTCAACTTGACTAAATTTTAAGGAGGTTTCTTTCTGACTCTAGGCTCCTGACCTTCCTTTTCTTAGAGCACTTAATTTAGAAACCTGTAATTGTAGATCCTTTCTTTGCCCCACTGAGATATAAATCTTTTTAAAAGCCTCTTACCAGTTCTACAACCCAGGAATGCTTTTCTTAAGGACCTGGCAGTCATTCCTTTGAAATGTAATAATTAAGGAAGATAGCACCCCTATCTCCCAGTCTATGTAAATTGGTAGGAGCCTAGCTTAAAGGAGCCTTAATCCAAGTTGTAAAACTACCTCCTGTCATGAAGATAGGAGAAAGTTTACTTTCCTTTTGGGTAAAGCCAATAGCAAACACAGATGGCTTACGCAGATTTCGCTATCCTGTGTTTCAGTGGAGTTGAGCCTGGACTGAGTTCTGGCCTCTCTCCCCTATTGCAATAACCTTGAATAAAGGGTTCCTTGCTTGTTTAACTTTGTCCAGTGTAATGTTTCTTTGAAAGTGTTGATTTCAATTTTTATCTTGTAGTAATCAGAGCTGTCTGCTTTTGTTTCCCTGTAATTTTTTAGTTTGCTTTCTCCTTTGGAAATAGGCTGATTTTCTCAGGTTACACGATAGCAAACAGTGCTTTTCATTACCCTAAAATATCTTTAAAAATTAAATTTAAATTTCCTAGAACATATCTACTTTAAATTTCTTTAAAAACTAAACAAACACATTAAAAAAATTATTTTCAGTGTTTCTCAATGAACAAGATTCCATGGCTGGTCAATAAGAATATTTAATCTATTTGGCATAGGTGATTGTTCTTTTAGTGAAGAATAATTTTCACAACAGTTATTGAGCAATGAAATAAGACCTCTCAATTCCGCTAGCTTCTAACCTTATTTCAATTGCTTAGGATGATGCTGGAGAGAGCATCATAACTTTTCTGGTTCCCTTAATGCTTATTAAGTTTTAATTATAAATTAATAAATTGGCATACTTGGGTGGTAATGTGTGAGCCTTTAAGTCCCTGCAATAGCTAACTACCAAGAATAATGTAATAATAAAAAAATAAGGAGAAAGAAAGCTAAGATTTATTAAGTATTTACAACTTGTCAGGCACTGTTCCAAATGCAGTGTATGAATTATTTAAAGAATCCTAATAGCAACATTAGGGGTAGGTTCTATTATTATTCCCATTCTATAGATGAAGAAGGCATGGTTCCAAGAATGTAAATATCTTGCCCCAAATCACACAGTTAATAAAAGACAGAGCTGGGATTTGATAATCTAAGGAGTGTAGCACTAAACCCAACACGTTTAGCCGTTACACTACATAGCATCTAAGCTTGCAGCCTGTCAACATCAGATATGAGAAAATTGATTGAAATAAGGTAAAATATACAAAACCAGCTTAAATGGCTAGGTCTTCAATTACAGTCTTGCTAAGTCACAATTATCCTTTAAAAAAAATTCTTTCTGCTCCTTACTGTAGTTGCCTTGTCTAAGGCAGTGGTTCTCAAAGTGTGGTCACAGCAGCATCTGAATCGCTTGGTTGTTGTTAGAAATGCAAGTTCTCCAGCTCCTCCCCAGGCCTACTTAATCAGAAACTCTCTGGGTCGGGCTCAGCAATCAGTTCTACCAAGCCCTCCTGTTGATTCTGATGCTTGCTCAAGTTTGAGACTCACTTGTCTAAGGCAAATTTTGGCAGAGATCCTTATCTTGCTGTTGCCTTGGCTCTTGTGCAGAGTTATTACCTTAATAATACTCTGTAGTGATTTGTAGATTTCCAGCCTGAAGTGGGCTCCACCCATTTATTGTGAAAACACATACAGGAACTATGCCTTTTCTGGGCAGATTTTGATATTAAAGATCAAGAAACTCACGTTTCAAAATCTTGCCATTCCCTATGTTACCAAGAACAGAAGACATACAAAATGCTTTCTTCAGAACTATCTGTTGGATAAATCAATAAAATTATCTCTACTTCTCCCATTCCTGTTTCCACAGACTAAGAGTATAAAGCTGAGGAAATTTGCAAGAATCCACAGTGTACTCTGTCCCCTTCATGCACACATACACATACCTGAACTGCAAGTGAGACAAAAGATAATGTTTTTAGGTCACTGCCACGGTCCAACAAGGGAAAACAGGAGTCTGGGCAGCTGTCCAGAACCCTGGCATTTGGTCGTCACAGCATGGCAGAACATGGCTAATTTATTTGAAGTGCTACAACTTCCCAGAGTAGCAGGTGCTCCCTTGTGCAACTGAAGTCACAAAACACTTTACAAGGACTATATAAATTTCTTTATGTTATACTCTTTCAGATAATTCAAACCAGTTTTCCTACTTGTCCTTGTCAGCCTCTCCTTAGTAACAGAGACACATCAATTATAAGCAGAACAAGCATAGCCTTAATTTTTGAATACATGTTAAAAGTGCATATACAACCATATGCTAACGGAAGATATTATGAAGCTTTAAATATGAATACATTATTATTGTTGTTGTTTTCCTTGGCCAACACTGGACAATTCCATTTCTCCCTCAGTATAGAAATTAGAAGGGAGAGTTCAAACATTAAGATAAGATAAATATACAATGTCTAAATGTCTTGGTAGGTAACCTTCCAATCTGATTTTCAAATAACCTTCAAGGAACTTTTAAAAATACTCCACATTACAATTATGAAAAAAAAAAGTTTGTTTTTTGTAGTAATCATGCACAGGAATCTATTTTCATATGGCTACTTTAAGTTAACATATAAAAATTTAACATATTTATTTGAGGGAAAAATGTTTGCTTAAGATATTAAGCTCAGCAACTGTGGCATAACATACTGCAACTACTGACAAATCAAGAGAGGGCATAACCTTGAACTCGAAACCCAGCTGAATAGTTATCAAGAACATTTTTTCCACTTTCTACTCTCAGTTCTAATTTTTCAGGCCCTGTAACCTTCAGTAAGTTTCAATTTTTCTCCATCTTTTTTGCTATTAGCTATTCATTATTTTAGTGGACTGATAACGTATTTTTAGAGAGTATAAAAAGTTTCCCGGGGCTTCCCTGGTGGCGCAGTGGTTGCGCGTCCGCCTGCCGATGCAGGGGAACCGGGTTCGCGCCCCGGTCTGGGAGGATCCCACGTGCCGCGGAGCGGCTGGGCCCGTGAGCCGTGGCCGCTGGGCCTGCGCGTCCGGAGCCTGTGCTCCGCAACGGGAGAGGCCACAGCAGAGGGAGGCCCGCATACCAAAAAAAAAAAAAAAAAGTTTCCCAATACTTTAAAGTGTAGATATTATTTAAAATGACAACAAAGCATTAATATTTTAATAGATTCTAATTTCATGGTTCTTAAATATTTGAACACGTCCGAATTTTGCCATTGTCCCAACCTAGGTCATAAAACATGAAGACGTATCAACGAAAACGAGTTGCTTTTAAATTCTGATATTTCAACTCTCTGTTAGACATTCACAGAGTTCCGGATATTAACATAGTCACTGTCTACCTACGGACAGTTTGAAAGCACCAGAGGCATACAGTTGTATTGTAGTTTGCAGGACGTGGAGGAGAAAGCAGGTTCACAACAAGATCTAATCGATGTGAAAATAGGAAAATCTTAAAATAGGGTCAAAATTTTACAGGTAACATTACACTAGAAAATTCACAACATGCCTTTCCAGACAAGTGTTCAATTCAGTCCTCAACACTTTTGCCCACAAGGTCTTTTACTAATCAATTCACAAAGCAAATACAAGGCTTCACTCCCTTGTCACCCAAGAAATGTCGCAGGGTTCCTGAGTAGCACAGCCCTGCCTTCTGGAGATCCGAAAGCAAAGGAAACTCACTGTGACTAAATAAACTACTATATATTGCCTACAACTGCTCCAACCCAAATCACTTGCATGTAGAATTTTCAGTTTAAAACCCATGAAATTTGGTAGGGTAGAGTAAAATTTCAAATAATTAACTAATGCATTTACCACCTAAACAAATTTTTCTTAAACTTATATGTGTATAATACTCACCCAGGGAATTAACAGTTCTGAAAAACAGTATTTTTAGAGATGAATGGTGGAAGATTTTAAAATTATGATGTCCAGGAAGTGGTATGACATAGAGAAAAGATACTATACTTTGTGGATGACCAGTATATCAAGGATTTTTTTTAAGCACAGTTCTGATTTCAAGGGGTACAGGGAAGGCCTCTTGGGAAAGTGCTGTCTGAGCTATGTTCTAAACATCACGGTTGTACACATATATCAAAACTTGTCAAATTGTATCCTTTAAATATGTGTAATTCATTGTATATCAGTTATACCTCAAAGCTGTTACCAAAAACAAAAACCCCTTTCTCATCCCAAAGACAACTTCAAAGGGTAAAACGATCAAACTAATTCAGTTCAACCAGTGTTTACCCAGCTAATCAGTAATGTACACCAGACACAAAGCTTAGCCTAGGACACTTGGCTTCAGTGACGGTCACACTGATAACAAACAACTCCAGTTTTTTAAATTATTTTACGTATTCTCCTAACAGCACTGGATTTGGAACCTTACAGGTCTGCGGTATTTATGGTTCTAACACTTCCTTGTGAGCGATATGAGTACTATCTCAGAGCCTGGATTTCCTTATCTATAGAGCGAAGCTAATACAACCTAACAATCCTAGGTAGGGGATATAGTAGCTCAACAAATGGCCGCTCTTATCATTTTCACATAATAAATTCAAACATGCACAGGACTATGTCTCTGAATTATTTTCCATAGCATAATGCCCTCAAAGTCCATCCATGTTGTCACAAATGGCAGGAATTTTTTTCTTTTTATGGATGAATAACATTACATTTTACATATGTGTGTGTGGTGGGTGTGTGTGTGTGTGTGTGTATGTGTTTGTATCTCCTGCATTTCGTTTATGCATTCATCTAGTGATGAACACTTAGGTTGTTTTCATTTCTTGGCTATTATAAATAATGTTGCAATGAACACGGGGGTGAAAATATCTTTTTGAGTTAGTGTTTTTGTTTTTTTCAGGTAAACACCCAGAAGCAGATTTGCTGGATCATATAGTAGTTCTTTCTAAATTTTTTTTAAAGAAGCTCCATACTATTTTACATAATGGCTCCACTAACTTACAATCCTACCAACAGTGCACAAAGGTTCCCTTTCCTCCACATTCTCACCAACACTTGTTTCTTTTTTGATGGCACCCATTCTAACAAGTGTGAGGTGATAAGGCAAATCTTTACTTGGACAAATTTTGTGAAGAGTATTTTAGATAACTGATGAAATTCATAAGCTGTAACTAATGTGGAAAATATTGATGTTTCAAAAAATAATACATACCTGAACTGATAATTCACTTACTAGATTTCTTATTATTTTCCTGCCTCAAATCTTTTGTACCATAAAAACTTCGGTATGATTTCTGTTGTTTAAAAAAATGCAGCTTACCCTCTTGTCCTCCTTCTAAACCTGTGGTTCTCAGTCAGGGCTGATTTTGTCTCCCTGGAGCATTTAGCAGCTTCTGGTGGTCACAGCTGGAAGGCAGTGCTATTGGTATCTAGTGGGTATAGGCCAGGGAGAAACATCCCATAATGCGCAGGATTGACCCTCACAATGAAGACTTACCTAGCCCAAAATATTTTGTCAGTAGTGTCATGATTGAGAAACTCTGCTGTACAGTGTTTTAAAAACTAAACGTGTTTTTCATTGTCTCTTAACCTAAAGTATAAGGTAAATATTTGTGTATTTCCTATGTAGAAAACATGTGGGCAGCCAGATTTCAGGATATAGGGATGGCAAACATGTTCAGTTTTGCAAGTGTTGCATTTGAGATGCCTATTAAGTAAATCCAGACATATTAAAAGGCGGATCCTGACTGGAAATTTAAATTTGGGAATTTTTTTTTTTTTTTGGCAGCGTTGGGTCTTCGTTGCTGCACGCGGGCTTTCTCTAGTTGAGGTGAGCGGGGGCTACTCTTCATTGCAGTTCGTGGGCTTCTCACTGCAGTGGCTTCTCTTGTTGCAGAGCACGGGCTGTAGGCCCACGGGCTTCAGTAGTTGTGGCTCGCGGGCTCTAGAGCACAGGCTCAGTAGTTGTGGTGCACAGGCTCAGTTGCTCCGCGGCATGTGGGATCTTCCTGGACCAGGGCTCGAACCCGTGTCCCCTGCACTGGCAAGCGGATTCTTAACCACTGTGCCACCAGAGAAGTCCCAAATTTGAGAATGTTGAAGGGTGCACAGAAATTGAATCCATGGGTATGGATGAGAAGGCCTAATCCAAAGAGGAAGCATAAAAAGAGAAAGGAGCCTGAGTCTCCAGGAGCCCTCATTTAACGACTGGATAAAAGAGAATGAGCCCACAAAGGAAAATTAGTGGGACCAGAGGAATTCAAAGAAATAAGAGAAAATAAGAAATGTGTGATGTCACGGAAACCAATATAAGAGATTATCTCAAGAAAGAAAAACTGATTTATAGTGTCAAATGCATCAGGGAGAAAAAGCAAGGAATGGACAGAAAAGTCCATTTTATTAAGAGACACAGAACTCGTTAGTGACCTTTGAGGAGGGCTGTCTTGCTGAGTGATGGAGGCAAAAGCCAGACTGGAGTGCACCAGGATTAAGTGGCAGCGTGGAACTTGAGACAACTCTTCTAGAAATTTTCTATTGTAAATGGAAGCCGAGGTTGTAGGGGCATATGTGTGGAATCCAGGTTAACATGGGACAGACCTGAGTGTGTTTAAAGGTTGATGGCAGTGATTTGATTTGAAGCTAGCAGTCAGTATACAGGGGAGAAAAGGAAAAGTTTATACTGTAAAGTTTCCCTGAAGTTATAAGGGGATAGAATTGAAAAGAGATAGTTTGGCTTTATAGCTGAGGGAAATCACCTCTATTGTAAAAGGAGGGAAGAATCAATAAATAACTTTACTGACTGGTTTTCATAGAAGAGATACAAGATTTGTGGCCTATTGTATAGCAATAAATATTTATTCCTCAAATACAATAGAATGAGAAGGGGTCAAAAACATGATCTGCTATGATCTGAATGTCTGTGCTCCCCCCAAATTCAGATGTTGAAATCCTAACCACCAAGGTCACGGTATTAGGATACGGGGCCTTCGGGAGGTGGTTAGGTCATGAGGGCGACATGAATTAAATTAGTGCCCCTATAGAAGAGACCTGGGGAAGCTCCCTTCCCTTCTGCTGTGTGAGGTTATGGTGAAAAGACAGTTATCTAGGAAGCAGGGCTTCACCAGACACCAAATCTGCCAGCACCTTGATCTTGTGCTTCCCAGACTCCAGAGCAGTGAGAAACAAATGCTTGTTGTTCATAAGCCATTCAGTCTATGGTATTTTTTTTAATTTTAAAAAATTTATTTATTTTATTTGTTTATCTTTGGCTGCATTGGGTCTTCGTTGCTGCATGCGGGCTTCCTCTAGTTGCCGCGAGTGGGGGCTACTCCTCGTTGCAGTGCGCGGGCTTCTCATTGCGGTGGCTTTTCTTGTTGCAGAGCACGGGCTCTAGGCGCGCGGGCTTCAGTAGTTGTGGCTCGTGGGCTCAGCAGTTGTGGCGCACGGGCTTAGTTGCTCCGTGGCATGTGGGAACTTCCTGGACCAGAGCTCGAACCGGGTCCCCTGCCTCAGCAGGTGGATTCTTAACCACGGCACCACCAGGGAAGCCTCCAGTCTATGGTATTTTGTTATATTAGCTCGAATGGACTAAGACATTATCTTTTCAGTTGTTCAAACCAATCTAATCAGGCATTTCCAGAAGCCAATCATAGGAAATGGCCTGTACCTGCACATCCCCTAAGCTGCTGCCCATGCTGTTCCTTTTACCAAAAATATCCTGTCTACTCCTTGTCCTCTGGAAACCACTCCTTGCACCTTCAGATGGAAGTGGATGCTCCCTCCTCCTTGCTGAATAGCACACACTATAGTATACAGTAACGATTTCTTTACCTGTTTAATTCTTTCACTAGATTGGGAGCTGTTCTGGGGTGTGGTCACGTCACACACAGAACACTAGTGCCCAGTGCCTGTCTCTTGGCAGGTGACCAATAAGTGCTTGCTTAGGAGATGAGCTTTCCTTTTTATTTCTCTTATAAATATCTCCCGAATGGAATGCTATCTTGCATTGGCAAAATAGTGAATCTCTAAAATTATACATTGAACTACCAACTCATATTTATATGTACGTACACGTATGTGCCTCTGAGAATGACCCCCTTAGCTACAGGCTTCTCTAGTCTAAACAGCTAAACAGATGGGTTAATCCTGAGTTAATTAGAAAATTCAGTTAAACAGAAATTCTGCTAACTGCAAGGCTGCACTTCATCATCAAGCTAATTAACCGGGTGTTTATGGAATCTTTCTTCCCAGACTGTGGCCCCATAGAAGGTAGGACATTTTTCTCCATTTTTCCCATTAAATTAAATATAAAATGCATTTTCCAAAAATGCTTACTGAAAAAAATAATTGGACAAGGCTCAAAGTACAACTGGGGAGAAGAAGGGTTGGAACACAAGAATAAGTAGAATCAGGTTTATGATTCCAAATATCTACTCCCCTCTTTTACCTCTAACATATACGACAAGGTCAAACGCAAGCTTAGAAGAGCTGATATCATATAAGCAATAAATGAAACAATGGAAGAATTCTTCTTATCCCTGTTTCTTTCAAAAATATAAACCTATGTTTTAAGTGAAAAAAGGCAGTCCAAAGGACAGAATTCAATTTATCAATGGACTGTAGAATTCTATATAAAAAAGGGGTAGCTGTATAAAATTATAAAATAAACTGAACAATAATAAATGACAAGCTCCAAAAGAAGGGTCAACTATAAATCAAATCCTCCACTCTGGAGTAGAAGACAGTGGCAATCCAACTCAATGTAATTGAGGTAATGCTAATGATATTGCAGTTTTAATCATTAAATGAGAAGTATAAGATTCAAGAAAAATGTGAGGGCCCTCATCTTATGCTATCTATTGAAGAAATAAAATAAAAAATAGTAATACAGAGCAGTTTTATCATTAACTGCAAAATTATGAAGTAAAGTTAATAAGAATAGAATCATTTAGCAATACTGAGTAGGTTACAAGGCTCAAGCCTTTGGTGAAGTCCTGAGGGGACACTGTGGGCTAAACTATCCCGGAAAGTCTACATGCAAAAATAAACTTGAGGTAGACTGTGATGGCTTCAGTTTTCCCAGTTCATCATTTGTCAAATGACAAATCAAGCTGTACTGTGACCCTTGAAAATTTTTTTAATGTGAGCCAATTAGTATGCACTTTGATTTATTTGTACTGTTCTTTGCAATCTAAATGTTTCTATTTCAAAATGAATTTTACTAAATCTTTTGTATGCAACTGCAACCCAAACCTTTAGAATATGCCAGATTTCCCCTGCCATATGGCCTCTCTTTCATTATTGTCTTCTAAGAATTACATATTTAAGTTTGCCTGTAAAAACTGAAAGCCATCATGAACAAAACAACTGGGCTGTTTCTACCCTTTGACGCAGCTTTAACCTTGCCCTCTTCCTAAAGCCCAGGAAAGATAAAAGTTGGTTGCCTGGAGCCCTCCAGGAAAATGAATCACGGGTAGAGAAGAGCATGTGCCTGCATTTGCGAAGAGTAAAAGCAACCCAGAAAAATGTCTATTTTCTTTTTTTTTTTTTTTGTGGTATGCGGGCCTTTCTCTGTTGTGGCCTCTCCCGTTGCAGAGCACAGGCTCCGGACGCGCAGGCTCAGCGGCCATGGCTCACGGGCCCAGCCGCTCCGCGGCACGTGGGATCCTCCCAGACCGGGGCGCGAACCCGGTTCCCCTGCATCGGCAGGCGGACGCACAACCACTGCGCCACCAGGGAAGCCCAGGGAAGCCCAGGGAAGCCCTCTATGTTCTATGAATACTTCTCGTCATATACTTTACTGTGGCTACCATTCAATTCTATGTGTTTTCAGTGTGAATATTATGTACTTCATATACTCCCTGCTATTTTTTCTATTTGTTACCTAGCCAGTAAAATGCCTGATCTCTGACTTAGTGTTCAGTGTCCATAAGGTGCACCTGCTGGTTTTACTTCTATATTTTAGCCCAACTATTGTTTGACTTTCTCAAACTTGTCCTACATTCTCCCCACACAGTCACCTTTGCCTCTGTCCTGACTGGATTCATTTTGTCCCTATCTGTTTAGCTTATCTTTGTGCTTAAAAAGAATCCATATTCCATAAAACCTTTCCAGACACTCTCAGTTACAACTAGTTGCTGTCTCCTCTGGGTTTTTTTGGTCACCTGTCACAAACTGCCTTGCATTATATCTATTTGCGATGATTTAATACCACTTATATTTAGAGGATGAGTATGGGATCATTCATCCACTCATTCATTCAATGAAAATTTTCATTTGTCCAGTAAATGTCTGTCATGAGATTTTCCCTGGGCTAGACACTGAAGATAGAGTGGTAAACAAAATAGACTCATTTCCAGACCTCTTAAAACATAACAAATTAATGAGATGGTAGACATTCTGTGAATTGAAAAAGTTATAAGGGCCAGAGGTATGGGTGCTATACCTCTGGACACATCATCTTTCTAAACATCTTCTGTTCTATCCCTCTCATTAAAGAGAGAAAGAGATTCTGTTGGTAGCACTAGATGTGTAGGGCACATTAGAAGAAATTAAAAGTCCTAGGGTGAAAACTGAGGGTGGTATCTGCGCAGTGGAAAGGGGTAGCTAAGCATTTTGACTGAAGCTGATTTGAAGCTTCAAGTCTCTGGGATCCATGGTCAGAGAAGACATGTTGAGAAACTTTATAGTGTTCATACTCAGTGACAAATGTTTATTTATATCCATTACAAACACACACCACCACCACTGCCACCACCACCCAAAAAGCACACACGTGGGGGCTTCAATTTTTAATACTGGAGTCATAAATGATTAAGGCTAAAGCAACTCCATAAAGAATAATGGAAAATAATAAGTATTTATATACACATGAGGTTTCTAATTATTAATGCTTTAAAAAAAACACCTGGCTTAAAAGTAAAACAGGCACTATTATGCATATATCTTTGTATACTGGGCCTCATTACTGACTGATACAAGACACTGGTCTCCAGGCAAAGGAGCTCAGGATAAAATTACAATTTCAGAATTACTAATTTTTCAATCCCTAATCATAAAGTAATGAGAACTGAGATATAACTATATAATATGTCCTTATAAGAATTTTGCAATAAAAGGAGTTCATACCTTAGCATTTGAAGTCAATCGACATTGAAGTTTTTGAGCTATAAAATTATGTTTAATATTGGAATAAATAAAATATGCATTATAAGATTCAGTTGTAAGTATCATGTTAAACCTCTGAGCGCAAGAACAAAATCAAGTAAATGATCAAATCAATAGGGAAACATCCTCTCAATCAACAACATTAATAAGACATTCAAACATGAAATTTACACTGACGGGGTTAATTTCATTGACCAATTATCCTTCCCTTGGTGTTTGGAACAAGTGGTCAACAGATACAACAGGTGCAAACAGAAGAATTTTTGCCAGAGAAAGATGAAGAAGATAGGCAGTGCCTGCATATTAAATTCCACATGGAAAGTTTTGACAATGGGATGGAGAATGACTAGATGACTGCTTGGTCCAGGCCGGTCATTCAGGTCACGGAGTATCTAATAATGTTGATGGAATATTCTGTCTCTAGCTTCTGGGCCTTTTCAGGAGAGCTGAGTGAGTTAGGATAGGAGTTGTCAAAGGTCAGAGGGATCTGAAGTTTTGTCATAAGAATTTTTCATAATAATACTTCAACTAATAACAGGAAGCAATTTTCTTTCTTTATGATAATAGTAGAGACTGTAAATAAATGACTAATAATAATACCACAAACACAACTTAAATCCTCTCTATTCTTAGGATCGACTTGCCTAATCCCAACCCTGGACAGTGATTATTTAAAAGCAATAGTCATTGTGTGGAACCAATAAGAAGGATTATAAAGTTTTTGTCACAGTGTAGAAATACTCCTTTTAAATATGTATTATTTTTTCATCTGAAAACAAATGCAATAATTAATGAAGAAAAACTTCACTTGTAAAGCTTTTGGCTTCTACACTAAACAGGAAGCAAACATCTCATATAAATGTATCACTCTGACTGCTGTGCTGGTCGATTAGGAAGTTACCGCAACAATCCATGCAGTGAATGGCTCAGGAGTGGAATTTGTGAAGATGGTAAGAGACAAATGAGTTCTGGATATATACTGAGGGGAGAGCCCTTGCTGATGAGTTGGATTTGGGATGTGAAGGGACAAAGAATCAAAAGATGTAGCATTCCATTCCAAAACAACAGAATACACTTTCTTCTCAAGTGCTCAGGGAACATTCTCAAGGATAGATCATATCTTGGGTCAAAACTCAGGCCTTGGTAAATTTAAGAAAATTGAAATCATATAAAGTACCTTTTCTGACCACACTGCTATGACACTAGATATCAATTACAGGAAAAAAATCTATAAAAAATACAAACACATGGAGGCCAAACAACACAATACTAAATAACCAAGAGATCACTGAAGAAATCATAGAGGAAATCAAAGAATAACTAGGAAAAAATGACAATGAAAACATGACGACCCAAAACCTACAGGATGCAGCAAAAGCAGTTCTAAGAGGGAAGGGTATAACAATACAATCCTACCTCAAGAAACAAGAAACATCTCAAATAAACAACCTAACCTTACAACTAAAGCAATTAAAGAAGGAGGAACAAAGAAACCCCAAAGGTAGCAGAAGGAAAGAAATCATAAAGATCAGATCAGAAATAAATGAAAAAGAAATGAAGGAAAAAATAGCAAAGCTCAATAAAACTAAAAGCTGGACAGGAAGATCAGCTCGGTGCTTTGTGACCACCTAGAGGGGTGGGATAGGGAGGTGGGAGGGAGACGCAAGAGAGAAGAGATATGGGGATATATGTATATGTATAGCACTTTGTTATAAAGCAAAAAGTAACACACCACTGTAAAGCAATTATACTCCAATATAGATGTTAAAAAAACAACAAACAAACTAAAAGCTGGTTCTTTGAGAAGATAAACAAAATTGATAAACCATTAGCCAGACTCATCAAGGAAAAAAGAGAGAAGACTCAAATCAATAGAATTAGAAATGAAAAAGGAGAAGTAACAACTGACACTGCAGAAATACAAAGGATCAAGAGAGATTACGACTAAAATGGACAACCTGGAAGAAATGGACAAATTCTTAGAAATCCACAACCTGCAGAGACTGAACCAGGAAGAAATAGAAAATATGAACAGACCAATTGCAAGGACTGAAATTGAAAGGGTGATTAAAAATCTTCCAACAAACAAAAGCCCAGGACCAGATGGCTTCACAGGCGAATTCTATCACACATTTAGAGAAGAGCTAACACCTATCCTTCTCAAACTCTTCCAAAATATAGCAGAGGGAGGAACACTCCCAAACTCATTCTATGAGGCCACCATCACCCTGATACCAAAACCAGAAAAAGACGTCACAAAGAAAGAAAACTACAGGCCAATATCACTGATGAACATAGATGCAAAAATCCTCAACAAAATACTAGCAAACAGAATCCAACAGCACATTAAAAGGATCATACACCATGATCAAGTGAGGTTTATCCCAGGGATGCAAAGATTCTTCAATATATGCAAAT